>NC_030424.2:27010000-27077500 GCF_001660625.3 Ictalurus punctatus
TCCTGGGGAAAACTAAGGTTGCTGCTGGCAGTGATATTAGTGAGGCCAGCAGGGGGCGCTCACCCTATTGTCTGTGTGAATCCTAATGCCCCAGTGTAGTGACGAGGACACTATACTGTAAAAACAGCACCGCCTTTCAGATGGGACGTTAAACCGAGGTCTGGATTCTCTGTGGTCGTTAAACATCCCAAGACACCTATCGTAAAAGAGTAGGGGTATAACCCCGGCGTCCTGCCGAAATTCCCCTCACAGCCCCCTAATAATCTCCATCCCTTAATCGGCGACATCACTCTCCTGTCTTCTCCACCAATACCTGGTGTGTGGTGGGCGTTTCTGGTGCACTATGGCTGCCATCGCATCATCCAGATGGACGCTACACACTAGTGGTGGTTGAGGAGACCCCAGCCCCCCCCCCCCCCCCCCCCCCCCCCTACGATGCAAAGTGCTATATAAATGCACTATATACATGTAAGGAATTATTATTATTATACAAATTACTCAGGGTGGCTTTATGCAGTTTAAACACAAACGTAACACCCACAGTGACGAGCAGCAACAAACATAGGACCTGGGTTTTTAAAATACCCAATCTTTTCCAAGTGACAGACTTCAAGATCTATACTGGTAGATCAACTCACTCTGCAGAAGCAACATGTCATCAGATCCCCTTTGGAAAAAGCTGGCCTCCTGCTATGTTCAAGAACGGGACCTACTGTTATCTCCTCGTGTTACAGTAAGAGCCGCAGTAGCTGCAAGCAACACTGGGCACAGCACGGCATTTTTAAAATCAGGACAAAACACTAGACTGAATACGCCGGCATGGTACCAAACCTAAAATGAGCTTTTATATAATAAAATAATTTTAAAATGTTCTACAATCATTTTCAATTATTTTACTCGATACTGAAATCACAGTTAATTACCACAATCATTCAGCTGACTTAGAAATAAAACGAGCTCAACTAAGCCCTTAGTTTTTATACATTACAACCCCGATTCCAAAAAAGTTGGGACGCTGTGTGAAATATAAATAAAAACAGAATGCGGCGATTCGCAAATCTCATAAACCCGTATGGTGTTCACGACAGAACATAGAAAACATATCAAATGTTTGAACTGAGGAAAATGTACCATTTTAAGGAAAAAAAAAAAAAAAAAAAAAGAAGGTCATTTTGAATCTGATGGCTGCAACACGTCTCAAAAAAGTTGGGACGAGCCAACAAAACGCTGGAAAAGTAAGTGTTACTAAGAAGAAACAGCTGGAGGTTAATTCGCGACATTACAGTAACATGATCGGGGATAAAACGAGTATCTTAGAGAGGCAGAGTCATTTGACATGTTTTCCACGTTCTATGGTGAATAACGTGCGGGTTTATGAGATTTTCAAATCATCGCATTCTGTGTTCATTTGCATTTTACACAGCGTCCCAACTTTTTTGGAATCCGGGTTGTATTTATATATTATTTATAAGGGTGGCCAAGAGCCTATAGCGCTCTAGTGTCCTTGACTAAGCCCATTTATCCTAAAAGATGCCCCCAGTGCACACTTCCACTTCGTCCTCCGCCACATTCCTCTGTTCCGTCCAGGGCAAAATGAGAAAACCGTCACATCTGGTGAGTGAGGAATAACACAGAGACCCTCCGCTCATTCCAACTCTTGACTCGATTAGAAACTACATGCACTTTTAAAGGGCCCAGGAGACACGTCCCTTAAAAGAACCACTGTGTACACATGTTTAATATATATACACGTTTAATGACAACGGCTGTCCTTTATTCTGTCAAGTTTCGGCGTCTCCTTACCCCGAGGAAGATGTTTTTGGAGGAGTCGAAGCCGGCGGCGTAGATGCGGGCCGTGTAGGGTGGGGTCCGCTGGCACATGATGCGGCAGGCGAAGCGCGAGATGGTGCTCTGTACGGTCTGCGTGTCCGAGTTACTCTGACTGCCGGGGATGGTGTCCGTCACCACGAAATCTATTGGACTTTCAGTGGAACGACCGATCTGAGGACGCAGACAGCCAGACGCATTTTGACACTTGTAATTTATTATCCTTTTTTTTTTTGAGATTTACCGTCCAAAAACAAACGCCATCTTTTCTTATAATGGAAAGGAATTACGTTGTACGCCCTGCCCTGCCCATCTTGTACGAGCATGTCCGTGTGTGTCTCTACAAATGACTCGCCTTGCGTGGCTTATTTTAAACCCAAAGCAAAACACTCGCACAGTCGCACATTGTTCTCCACTGGGAGTTTAAAAAAAAACACACACACACACACAAAAAAAAAAAAAAACGTTCTTAAGAAACCACATAGCGGAGGCAGGGCGTGTTTAGGGACACTCCGTTGCATTTGTGGCCTTACCCAGAGCGACTCCCATTTATCTCATTTATACAACTGAGCGGCTGAGGGTTCAGGGCCTTGGTCAAGGGACCAGCAGTGGAAGCTTGGCAGTGCTGGGATTTGACCTCACGACCATCCGATCAGTAGTCTGACGTCTTAACCATCGAGCTACGTCTTCATTTTTGACATTGATGCAATTCATTAAATCATCCCTGCTTGGTATACAGAGATATATATAAATATATATACCTGGAACATGTCTGTATTGCTGTCGTGATTGTACTCTACCACCACGGTCTGCGCTCGGGAAAGAGTGTAGGAGATACTGTGCTGGTCCTTGTTACTTATGGCCTAAAATCAGAGAAAGAGAGAGAGACAGAGAGAGAGAGAGAGAGAGAGAATGGGAGAAGGGGGTATAAATGAGCAGAAGAATGACAACGACAGACAGGATGGAAGAGAGAGAGAGAGAGAGAGAAAGAAACAGAGGAAATAAACGGAAGACAGAATGGGTTTGAACATGAAGAATGACATCAGGAGAGAAAGAATGAAAGTTAGTAAGATAACATGAGGACGAGAGAAATTGTCAGTTACAGAGAAAATGAGAGAGGGAGGGGGGAGAAGAGAGAAAGAGAGAGAAAAGAAAACAACTATAACAAATCAAAAGCATATGGACAGTGTTGGCTCTGTGTCACAGGGAATGAAGCGCACGCAGATATACCATAGTTATTACTTTCTAAAACCACAATACGCACGGATGAAATAAGCCGCTGTCGAATGTAGCACCTACATCATCCGAAGCTTGCTCCAAAGTATTAAACTACGCCGCCGTTCGAAACTGCTAATTAAGCGCGTGGCGTTTTTCTCACCTGCTCACCTTGTGCTTAAAGGAACAAAAATCCGGGTAAAAATATCTCCTACACAACTTTACGTGGGTAGATTTGAACGCCATTTCCTCACTGTATTCGCTCACCTAGGACATGTTTGGTATCCGAAGTTTAGCGTTCGCAACTCACATTTATTAGCTCGGGGAAAACGAGAACGCACACGCGCCCCGACGCGCGATCGTTGCGTGTGGTACAGTTTCAGAGCCGAGGCGGGGAAGCACAGGAGTTGTTTACTAGCTCGAGAGCATCCAGATGTGTGAGGCAAGTAAGGTGCGAGAGCCTACATCCTGTGCGAGTGTGTGTATGTGCGTGTACCGTGTGTGTGTGTGCACGAGGGATGTCGGAACAAACGGCTAGGTGTCTAGGATGGGATTTATTGCAAGGCTCACTTAGACGTTCTCGGGTCTCGATCAGAAATGGCGCTCGATTGAGCAAATCATGCGCTGCGTAGGTGCTACAACACCCGTGCTACACGGATTTTTTTGAATTGGATTTTTATGTGAATCCCAGGTCAGAATTGCAAAATCAAGGTAGTTATTAGAGACAACAATACGTTTTTTGATAAAATTATTACACTGATTCTCTGCAACACATACTAGTTATATTAGAGGCTAAATTGATGGCATTTTTGGAAGACGCCCTTATCCAGAGCGACTTACATTTATCTCATTTATACAACTGAGCACTTGAGGGTTAAGGGCCTTGCCCAAGGGCCCAACAGTGGTAGCTTGGCAGAACTGGGGCTTGAACTCCTGACCTTCTGATCAGTAACCCAGGGATTTTAACCACTGAGCCATTGTGGCATGGAGGCTACATGTTCAGTGCTGTGATTGTGTGTGTGTGTGTGTACGTACCTTGGCTGCTTGGGGCGTGCAGGCTATGTGGACAGTGCTGGGTTTGACTCCGTTTGCTTTGGGGCGTTTGAAGAGAGAAAAGCGGCTCTTCCGTCTTCCGCGGTCTCCGTTCGGGAGCGAGCCATTGTACCTGGGCGCATGTGAGAAAACACACCCACGCGCACATATTTAAAAAGCCTATTATTTCTAAACTATTGATAATACACAGATGTAAATGATGCAGATATGCAGGGCTCCGCACGCAACCGTTTCTCCGTTTAAAACCCGGAGCACGGGCGTTGAAAAGCAGAGCTCGCCCCTAGCATCTAAAGTCTAAAATCAATACAGTGAAAATGAGATTACACAGGCCTTGAGCATGGATGTGTTGGATGACGGTGGAATGAATCCAGCCTTACCATTAGGTCTTCTACGTTTAAAGCGTTCCTCAGACGTGCGACAGGGCTGGGAACGTGCGGCGCGGATCGACGCACCCTTCGCTCGTTTAATAGCCGCTTTGTGCGTCGTGTGCACGTGTGGCCCGCGGACATAAACGCCGGAGCGACCACCGTGGCTGTCGTCTGTACACGAAGCTCTAACTGAACAAAAACTAACGCTCTTAAACGGCGGAGCCGGCTCCCGAGGGCTTTAGCCAAACAAGCGCATCTGTGTGTGTGGTCCCGAGCTTCTGATGGATGTTCTCTGAATCAAAATCAATGCCTCCATTCAACGCACCGCTGAGCTAAATCAATGTGTCGCTGAAAAGACTCCAGAGTGTGCGAGGGATCGTCTACTTGCACGTTTAACAGATACTGGGAAGCCGAACCGAGCTTCGTTACGCGTGGCGGACGTGGTGTTCGTGTGTTGCACGGTTTCCTGATTTGCACAACGACATCCGTCCCATTCCGAAGGTCCTCCAAGGTCGTGGTTCATAAAGTGATGGTAAAGACCATTATCAACTACCCATGATCAACTATTTATTAATCTTATACCACATCTTATACACTTTTACCACTCGTTAGAGCTCAGGAATGAATCAATGAATAACGTGTCATACTCCTTATCGGTTTATAGTGATTTAATGCTGTGGCATGTCCACAAAACAAGCGTGTTCCTGATCTCGCTGATGTCGTAGCAGCTATAAACAGTCCTATAAAACGGCTCGTTGGGTAACCGAGTAACCAGAAAGTGCAAAGTCCTCCGTCGTGAAGATTTCCCCGTGTCGGAAAACTGCCTGGCTGTTGTAAAGCGCCGACACCCGAAACTCTTTCGGTAAATATTAAATAAACCACTCTTTACAGAAAGCTTCCGCGTATCGACGAGTACACAGCGCGTTTTATAATCCGTCTATTAAGATAGGAGTCCCTACGACTGCGCTACTGTCAGAGATGATATTCTAGAAAAACACCTTCGGAACTGATCAGAATTGAGGATTCGACATGGGGGGGGGGTCAAAAAACCCACTAGCAAGTAATCATGGAAAGTTTCGTCCTGGGCCTCCAGGGACGGAGCGAGCGAGGGAGAAGAGCAGGACGACAAAACACTGTAAGATTCCTGAACAAGCTCCGTGAGTCATGGTGAACAGGGAATTTTTGTGGTGCCGCTCAGATGTTATTACGCATGCGATTGCTCATCACGTTCACTAGGAGGGAAAAAAAAAGAAAGGAAGGAAGAGAGAGAGAGAATTTCAGTATTGCCTGCAGAAGGGAACAAGGAAAGCACAAAGGGAGCAGTGGAAAATTAGAAGAAGAAGAAGAAGAAGGCTGGGTGGTGGAAGAACAGAAGGGTAAGAAGGAAGGAGGAGGTTTTTCTTCTCTGTAACAACAAAGAAACTACGACGCCACATATGGGTTTTGTTACACCAAACGCTATTAACCATGTATTAGAGTACAAATACCCCACAAATACCTCCATCCCCATGTCCTAGAGTTCCAATGCTCATAAATACCCCCATACACATGTACTGGAGTACTGAGGCTCATAAATTCCTCCATCCCTATGCACTAGAAAACTATGGCACAAAAATACCCCAATCCCCATGTACTAGAGTACTGAGCTTCAGAAATAGCCCCCCAACCCCATGCCTTAGAGCACTGAGGCACATAAATACCTCCATCCACATGTACTAGAGCTCTGAGGTACATAAATACCCCAATCCCCATGTACTAAAGAACAGAGCCTCACAAATACTCCCCATCCCCATATCCTAGAGTTCCAAGGCTCATAAATACCCCCATACCCACGTACTACAGTAGGGAGCCTCAGAAATACTCCCAAACCCCATGTACTAGAGAACTGAGCTTCAGATGTACCCATCCAACCCCATGTACTAGAGCTCTGTGGCTCATAAATACCTCCATCCCCATGCACTAGAGAACTGTGGCACAAAAATACCCCATCTCCATGTACTGGTGTACCAAGGCTCACGAATGCTCCCCATCCTAATGTACTAGAGTATTAAGCTTCAAAGATACCCTCCAACCCCATGTCCTAGAGCACCAATGCGCAAAAATACCCCCATCCCCAAGTGCTACAGCACTGAGCCACACAAATACACCCATCCCCATGTCCTAGAGTAGCAAGGCTCAAACATCCCCATCCCCGTGTACAGTAGCGAAGCACATAAATACCCCCGTCCCCAATAATACCACCCTTTCAGCATATTTAAAAAAAAATAAATCAATCATAAAAAATGTTAGCACAGAACAGTTAGCTCAACAAGCTAAGCATGACTTGTTTAGGTTCCATAACCTCTGGGCTAATCCCAACAGCATTCAACACAGCAAGGGTTATTCCCATCCTAAAGAAACCCACTCTAAATTTCTCACCCATCATCAACTACTGACCGGTGTCACATCTCTCGTTGTTTATATAAAATCCTTGAACGTGCTGTATTCAATCAACCGTCTCTCTGACTCACCCAGAACGTATTCCCAGATCCGAACCAACCTGCCTTCAGAGCAGCACACTCCACATAAAATGTCATCATCAGTCCTTATCCTCCTTGACCTTTCAGAAGCCTTTAACACAACCAATCACAAGGCTCACCCATCCATCCTCATTCGTCTTGGAATCCTTGAAGCTTTACCTCTATACCTCGCTCTTTCGATGAGGTCATATCCACACATATATTTCAACACCGCTGCCATGCTGATCATTCTCCACTCGTGCTTCTGCAGGTCTGTCAGACGTCTCGTCATGGATGGAGGCTCATCAGCTGAAACCGAAACCCAGCGAAGCCCAAGATGCTATCCATCCCTCAAAACACATCCCCAAGACTGTCAAGATCTTGCAATCTCCCTGGGCAACTCTCGTATTTCTCCGTCCGTCACGGGGTAGTCCTTTCATCCACTCCTTTACAACATCATCAGGACGATCTTGTTATCCCTCCGCAGAAGCAACTCCGGGTGCTTGTTTAATCCCTCGTCGTTTTGAAACCGCACTACTTCCACTCGCTCCTGGCGGGTCTGCCTCGGCGCACTCTCCGGGCCCTGCGACTGATCCAGAACGCAGCTGCGTGACTTCTTAAACCTCCTCAAGTTCTCCCGTAGCACCCGATTGCTACGCTCCCTCCACAGACTTCCTGTATCTGCCCAAAAACAGACCAGCGCTCTATACAACACTCCCACTGAGCCTCTAGCACTCTTCGACTGGTCCCACCGTCTCTCGGGGTACAAATAAGACACGCATCCAATCTTTTCAACGTTCTGGCACCGAGGTGGTGGAATAAACTTCCCTTAGCTCTCCGAATCATCGGTGGTCTTCAAAGAAGACCTCAGACCTACCTCTTCACTATCCATTACTGAGAAGAAAGCAAAAAAAAAATCTCGTCTGTTTTTTTTCTTTTCTTTTCCACGCTCTCCTCACTAACAGGGTTTTAGACTAGACGGTGTTCTTAGTGAATGAGCATTAGGCCATGTTTTTGATTAAGACTACAAAGCACTTCTGTAGGCTGCTCTGGATAAGGGCGTCTGCTGCATGCTGTAAATGTAGGTCACCAAGCATATGTAGGTGTTTTTATTTATTTTTTTGGTACAATACTAAATGGGCGTCGACATCACTTGTAACAAATAACGGTTTCCCCACAATTAAAACAAACTCGGCACGTGTCTCCGTCTTTAATAGCGGCTACAGGCACATGAGATGCGTAGCGCAAATGTACAAGAGTCAGAATGACCTCTAAATGGATTTTCTAACACGTTACAAATTGAAATGTTTTTTTTTTATATCTATACGCTTGTCGAGGAGTCATAACGTCGACGTTCCCCCGATGCAACGACGCTAAAAACGTACTATTAGGTGATTCAAATTTAATCAGTAGTGACCAACCATACATTCACCGACACCAACAGCCTAACCGGTGACGTGACTCTACATGGTTTTCTCTTGTCTTTACTTCTATTCATACATCTATGCTATTTGTTGAATCATTTCTTCCCCCCAATCGAGACGTCTCGTGAGGTTTTTTCAGAGAAAAATGAGCGGAATGAAAAAGGTCGCAGTGATGCGGGCTTACCCGAGTACGATGAGCTCTCCGTATTTAATTGGCACTTTGGTGGAGGAGGAGGTGGAGATGTTCTCCTGCTCGGGAGAAAACATGGGCACGGTGTGTGTGTGTGGGTGTGTGTGTGTGTTTCTATGTGTGTGAGCGAGGATTCCGGCTCTCCAGCTTGGACCACTACACAGTCACACGGTCGATCTCAGCTTCGCCTCAGCTTCATCGCCAGCTGCATCTTCATCATCAACGCTGCGTGGATCCTGAAGGGAAGAAACCAACCGGGAACATTAAACAAAAATGCCGAAACAAAGGCGATATATATATATATATAAAAAAAACAACAACAACAACAACAACGTTTTACTTATAAAATAAATGGTCTAATTTGTCGGTGATGTAAATGCGGCTCGGAGTCGGACAGAGAAAGAGAAACAAGAAAGCCTGGCTTTATTTTGTCTTGATAATGAAGTATGTTCTTAATAATTTTAAGAGGTAGGGCCAGTTTTAGGGGCCCGACCAACAGGTGGAATGTTAACAGGTGAGTTAAATAATCATTTCAGTTCTTCACGTTCTTTCAGTAAGGCCAAATAAATATTCACGTTGCAGGACGTGCGACGTCACGTCCTGTACGGTCCTGTATTCTCATTATATATCCGTCTGATACGACATCATTTAAAAAGCACCGGAAGAAAGATTTGCTTGCGAAAAGGGAATGCAACGGCAGTTGAAATATTCCGTCGAGAGAAAGGATGATGTCGGTACTTTGTCGGGAGCGCGTTGCAATCATCGCGAGCGATTTGTTCGATCATTTAAATAGGCAGCAAAAAGCTGCCGGTTCGTTGTTGCGATAGAAACTGTGACGGTGTAGTGAATGGGATCAGTGTTAATATGATGTTGGGATGAGTTAAGAAGACCGGATATTTATACCGATTACTGTATTTGTTTTTTTGAGGATATACAAGTGCCACACGTTTTTTTTTTAGGTTGTTCATCTTTAACCATGGTCACTCCGGTCGCGTTAATTCGTCTTGCTGGCGTGATTCGTCTCTACTTGTCCCTTTCAGAAGGAAGCGTCACTGCAAATCATTCCGACGTTCTTCTGACTGATCACCTTTATTCTACTATGAAACGTTCGCCCGGGATGACTCCGCCCCCGCCCACGGGGCACGACGGCTCACGGGACGGTTTGACGCGGGTGACGATGACCGGAATCGGTCGACAGATCTCGACCCGGACGACTAGATTTTGGAGCGACGCGTTAGACGGCTCTCTCCGTCGCCGTCATACCTACCGAGGGAAAATCTTTTGGTTTATCCTTCCAGTAATGTCCCAGAGAATCACTACCAAACACACTTTATCTCATCATCACCGCACTCCCGTTTCACCAGGATGCAGCCGGGATCGTAACTACTTTTAAGAAACGGAGTGAGTATTACTGCTCGCGTTGGAACATGCGTACGGGAAAGACTCGGAGTCTCGACGTCGATATTTCGTCTCGTCGTTCCTCTGCGGTCGTTTCCCGAGAAAATCGAGAACGACGACACACGATATTCTCGACCGCGTGCCACCCGGAGGCAAAAGCCAAGTGTCCTAGTACTTACTGTAGTCCGCTACGATGCTGTTCCTCGTTTAGAAAAGAATTAAACTGGTTTCGAGAAGTGGGTTTGTACACAGAGGGTCAGCTTCTTTCCTCATCGTATTCTGGTTCGTGATTTTGTCCGTTAAACGTTTATTTATTTATTTATTTATTTATTTATTTCTCCCTGGCGTATGCCGACGTTTCGGTAAGACACGATAAAATCTTCCGTCTTCAAAACGGAAGCCATTACACAGCGCGGAGAAGGAAAGGACCCCCGGTGTGTCCGTGCGGTGTGTACTCTCCGTTATCTGCTCGTCACGTACCCACCGATCGATCGTACGCAGGACGGACCTTATCGGGTGAGACGGGAAGTCCGGCCTGGGCCTCTGGAGAGCTGGAAAAGCTGTAATTCAAGCTAAAGAGCTCTGACTCGTGCCACAGCCACGCACACAGGACTCGGTGTGTTACGGGACGTGATGTCACGGAGGACAAGCGGAGCCTTTTAGCAAGACACAAGGCACCGTGTGAGTCAGGGCATGCTTTTCATACACACCCATACATCAACATGGCAACACACTCACTCTCTCGCACGTTTAAGTTAAGCATTTGTTTTCGCAAAGTCCTTTACGTTAACGGATTAGAAACAACCAAACTGCTTGTTCTCAAAAAAAAAAAAAAAAAAAAACCCTAATTATCTACCGTATTTACACTTATGTAGCCCTTTACACTGGTTCTCATTCACACTCACACACCAGTGGTAGCAGAGCTGCCACGCAAGGCGCTAACTTGCCATCGGGAGCAACTCGGGGTTCAGTGTCTCGCCCAAGGACACTTCGGCATGTGGAGTCACGTGGGCTGGGAATCGAACCGCCGAGCCTACGGTTAGTGGACGACCCGCTCTACCACCTGACCCGCAGCCGCCCGTGTGAATAGCAAGTCGGCTGAATAAAATAACGAGTCTTGTTTCGTACAGCAAAACACGTACAAAAATGTACAAAGCCTTAGTTTACACATACTCCAAGCAGCCATGAGATAATCTTACACTGGGGTTATAAGCGCGGTGCAGCTGAATTCTCGACTCTGATTGGTCAGAAGGTGTGCGTTATTGTTATTACTATTATTATTAGTTATGTTAACGCCCTATTCTACTATTTCACAGCAACACCTCGTGCACAGGGACTTGTACGGTGGAGAATTCACATAATCTAAGATTAATTATAAATTCATAAAAGGTGTTGGTTTATTCGAAGAAAATGAACCTTTAATCGTCGATGTGGTGAAGTATTATGTGAGGAGACATTTACGGAACGAGTCTCGAGCGCCAGCGCTTGGTAACGGTCGCCGTTCGCGTTCCGAGTCCTCTGGGAAATGACCGGGAGATGCTGGTGATGCTGGAACGGCCGTTTACTGTGGCCGCAAATGTTGATGGAGCTATCAGACTTTATCTTCTAGATTAACAGACAGACATCACACCCACACCCACACACACACAGCTCTGTCTAGACGAAACGACCCATCAATACTCATCACCAAGTCTGTTTGCTCCTGCTACACGATTACACAACAAACTCCGGTTTCCACAGGCGCGGCTACAGACAGAGTCGACGCAGACGATAAAGCCACACCGTAGACAAATTGAATCAGCGGAAGAAATGTACCGTCTAGGCGATCGCGGGAGCGTGAAACCTGCAAAGATTTTTCGGTTTCACTTCGTTGGTGCTGCAGCTCTTCAAACGCAGATCTTAAACCAAGATGGAAAAAAAAAAAGCCACAGATGTTTAGGGGGGTGGGGTTTAAGAACGTGTGAGAGAAAACAGGAGCTGGAACTACGTTCGACTGCAGGGTCATCGAGGTCAACTCGCCTGTGGCGTGAAAACCGAGTTAGCAGATTAAGTAAAGTGAACTGAAACTTGCAACCGCTACAAGTGATGCAATATTTCACAGCTTAAGGAATAGTGAGTAACCACACATGGCCAAAGTGTGTGTGTGTGTGTGTGTGTGTGTGTGAGTATACACGATGTGTATCACAATATACAATTTAGCTAACTGTCTGCAAAACACTAGTAAAATAAACAAAATTACACTAGACTGATTTCGACGATACTTTTCTTTAACGCCTACAAAGACCATTTCTTTTTTATTACGGCAAGTCAACGGCATCCGTTCTGTACCGTTTAATTCGTACTCATTAAAAACATTTTAAAAAAACAACAACAAAAAAAAAACACAAATACACCACCATACCAACGATATCTCAGAAAAGTGTATCGCGTATATCATTTATCACGATATCGATATATCGCCCAGCCCTAGCACTGATCCCATGTGCAGTATGAAGCGATATTGCAGAGATAAACGCTGTAACATGAGGGGCCATGAAGTAGGTCATGTTATAATACAATCTGCCACCTGCAGTGTATTATCATGATCTGAATATTAACACTAAGATATACAAGCTCCAGCACTGCCAGGCTGCCACTGTTGGGCCCTCGAGCAAGGCCCTTGACGCTCTCTGCTCCAGGGGGCGCTGTATCACGGCTGACCCTGCACTCTGAAAAAAGCGCAGAAAAAACTTTTTTCAGAAAAAAGTAGCTACAGCACACTCGAAAAGTTCTTCGACGTCGCCGGATAATGGCTGTTTCTCAATTCTAAGAACGAACCTGTCGACGTTACACATTGCTGCTTGTTATCACCACGGTTTTTATGATGATTACTAAAACGGTTCAGCGGTAACGGTGCATGATATGTTGTTAATAATCTGATTAATGATTAATACCAACGATGCATTTAAAGCGACCGACGACTCGAGGTAGAGCTGTGGATCGTCGTGATACGACGTTCGTTACGTGGCGCGCTTTAAGGAGCGGCGGGTAACGCCTCTTTTATCGAGACGGACAGGCACAGAGGACACGCCTCTTTCTCGGAGACAAACCGGCCCAGAGGACACGCCTCTTTCTCGGAGACAAACTATCCCAGAGCGACGTGGAGAGAACATTTCTTGCATGACAATCTCCGTGGTGCATTTCGTTTGTTTAAAATGTTACAAACAAAATAATAATAATAATAATAATAATAATAATAATAATAATCTTCATCATCATCATCAAAACAGATCCTGTGATGCAGGAAAGGTGAGCTCGTTTTCTTTGGTACTGGTACTACCGAAAACTCATCTGATAACGTCTGTAAACAAGAGCGCACTAATAACCTGAGCACTTACAGTAAGACCGAAGTCCGCACTGCCCTAATCCGCATTAACTGCAGTGTAAAACGGTCATGCTAATAAATTAAAGACGTGAATAATGAATAATAATAATAATAATAAAAAAAAAACATTTCCGTCAGCTGGGTAGATACAGGGCGCCTGTCGTTTTCTCTCAATCTGGGGATCGAGACTCGAGTTCAGAATGAAACGTGAGCAGTAATAAGACAGTGTAAGATCGTCTTTGGTTCTTCTGAACTGCTTATTCTAATCGTTTAGATGATTGTTAATGGAAAAATAAGTAAATAAATAAACAGGAGAGTCATAATCCTCAAAGCCTTCTGCTAACTGAATGCACACTTTCATTCACAGAAGTCCAGAGAACAAACTGCACGTTGTCTTTAATCCGAACAGCTCAAAAACGGAGGAACTTCCTGAACTGGGAAGGAGGTCAGCGGTACGGCTGTGTTGTTTAGGACATTGAGGGGGAAAAAAAAAAGAAAAAAAAAAAAAAAAAAAAAAAAAGAATGACCAGGGCCTCCACCCAGCATTTAAAACTGAGATCTGGGTTCAGCCAGGACATGAACGGTTGCGCGCACACAAACACACACACACACACACACACACACACACACACTTCTGTATCTGAGCAAGGCAGACTAGTTGTTCCCCAGCTGTTCCTGGCCTGATCACATGCACATGTTGTTCCCTCAAAGCTGGCAACAGCTTTCAAAAACAAGCCTTTCTTATCTCCTCTTCCCAAAACCTCAACACGGTTTCTCTCCGTCCCCTCCGTCTAGTCCTTTCTGTCCCCCTCTCCCTCACCTCACCCACAGCACACCATTCTCTCACCTTTACACAAACATCCTCGCCTGTAGCTATGAGCTCGCAGCCACCTGCAGTACAATTTTAAATCGGGCCATTTTCTCTCACACACACACACGCATATGCACACACACACACGCATATGCACACACACACACGCATATACACACACACACACGCATATACACACACACACACGCATATACACACACACACACGCATATACACACACACACACGCATATACACACACACACACGCATATACACACACACACACGCATATACACACGCACGCATATACACACGCACGCATATACACACGCACGCATATACACACACACGCACGCATATACACACACACGCACGCATATACACACACACGCACGCATATACACACACACGCACGCATATACACACACACGCATATACACACACATACACGCATATACACACGCATACACACACACACACGCATACACACACACACGCATACACACACACACACGCATACACACACACACACGCATATACACACACACACGCATATACACACACACACGCATATACACACACACACGCATATACACACACACACACGCATATACACACACACGCATATACACACACACGCATATACACACACACGCATATACACACACACGCATATACACACACACGCATATACACACACACACACACACGCATATACACACACACGCATATACACACACACGCATATACACACACAAACGCATACACACACATACACGCATATACACACACACGCATATACACACACACACACGCATATACACACACACACACGCATATACACACACACGCATATACACACACACGCATATACACACACAAACGCATATACACACGCACGCATATACACACACACGCACGCATATACACACACACGCACGCATATACACACACACGCACGCATATACACACACACGCACGCATATACACACACACGCACGCATATACACACACACGCACGCATATACACACACATACACGCATATACACACGCATACACACACACACACGCATACACACACACACGCATACACACACACACACGCATATACACACACACACGCATATACACACACACACGCATATACACACACACACGCATATACACACACACACGCATATACACACACACACGCATATACACACACACACACGCATATACACACACACGCATATACACACACACGCATATACACACACACGCATATACACACACACGCATATACACACACACGCATATACACACACACGCATATACACACACACACACACACGCATATACACACACACGCATATACACACACACGCATATACACACACAAACGCATACACACACATACACGCATATACACACACACGCATATACACACACACGCATATACACACACACGCACGCATATACACACACAAACGCATACACACGCATACACACACCCGCACACATATACACACACACGCATATACACACACACGCACACATATACACACACACGCATACACACACACGCATACATATACACACCCGCACGCATACACACACACATATACACACATATACACACATCCGCATACATGCACGCGCATGTACACGCACGCACACACACACGCACGCACATCCGCATATACACACACGCACATCCGCATATACACACATCTGCATACAAACACACGCCCGCCCGCACACACACACACGCGCGCGTGCGCACACACACACACACACACACACACTTGCTTTCCAGGGCCAGAAAGCCGCACTGTTGTTGTGGTTCATGTTGGAGAAACACTGGGAGCGAGGCTCGTGTAAAAGTGTCTTGCAGTGAAAGCGGTGAATTTTGAACACGGGGCTGCGGCCTCGCTTACCGACCGCAGCCAAACGCCAAATAATCCCCTTGCAGCAGCGCTCGCTACAGTCCTCTCACCACGTCTCTCCTGCTCTAAACACACCTGCGTTCACCTGCTTCTCACTGAGAATTTGACTCCTCAGCAGAGAACAGAAGCGAGTTCAAAGCGAATCTCCACGCGGAACGATTCGCAGATCAGTATTTATAATCAACAATCTAATGTGATCGTCAGTTGGGCAAAAGATTCATATTATGACTGACTTTCGGTGGGTTTTTTCCTCTTCTTTTCACGCCAGCTTCCCACGTTACGTTACCCACAATGCCTGCCCAACAGTGGCACCAATAAGATTCTTGCTGCATTCGACGGACATTCATAACTCGTCATTTCTGACCGTCGAAGAAGAAAACGCACCCCCCCCCGGCTCAGAAGTCCTCTCAGGACGGTCTCCTCGACCCCGAGTTCGGCGAGTGACGTCAAATCAACATGGCTGCTCACGGAATCAACAGTAAACAACTAATTATACTGTATACATCAAGCCATTAATCGCACCCTCAGATTTCTGGGGAAAATTCCTCTCTGCGAATATGAAACCGACGCACCACGCCAGGGTCTGAAGTGAAATCTGACCGCTCCTGTCCTGCGTACGTACACATGCGGCTTGTTCACCAGATCCCGAAATCAAGGCTAACGGCAGCTTAAAGCCAGCCTGATTACAGTGACAGAAGGGGGTCTGTGTACGCGTCGGGATGCTTTCGAAACAGAGGCGCGGGGCCTCTGGACTGATCCATAATAACGATTTGAGGTGTCTGGTAGCGACCGGGACCGCCCCGGACGAGCGAGGTGAGGCTTTGTATCCCCAGACGTCACACACGAGTGGGTCTCTGTCTCGCAATGACGCTTAGCTGTGTGCACTCCATGCCTTCAACCTCAGTCACACACACACACACACGGCCTGTGTTAAGAAGCTTAAACGGTGTCCGAGGGCATAACGTTATTGTTTAAACGCTGTATCGTCATAAACGTCGAGCTCGGCGGGAGGAGATCATCGCCAGCGACACAGACAGAAGCAAAGACAATGGGGCTTACGCCACCCATGAGCGCTTAATACCAAGTACGTTACTCATTGCAGTATCACTCTCGGTATTAACAGGATACTCATTCGGCGTGAAAGACGTGGTATCGATGCGTCCGCGGCGAACCTACTCGCGATGTCGGTACCCACATGACCAGTCGAGAAACCAATTTAGAAAACCAACAATGGTTTTCAAGTACAGAGAGAGAAAAGCGGAAACGTAGTGCGAAACTTTCACACAATAACCATCATGCGGGTCTCAGAAACAGGAACCGAATCTTACTCGAGACCTCGAATAAACCCCAGGCGAGTCCTCTGATTACAACAGGGATCCTTTTTACTCGCTTCACGGTTAAATCGACACGTCTTATTAGCGCGATTTAAAAAAAGGATTCGAGAAAAGAAAAAAAAAAAAAAAAAGACGGATCAAACCCCTTCACTCTATGAGAGTGGTGTGTGGTAAAAATGGACGAGCATAAAAGATATCACGACGCCAGAGGTGAGAACATCGGGATTGTGGTGTAACATCTAACCCATGCGTGCAGCCACACCGACCCGCACCCCACACACACAGATGGCAAACGGCGTGAAGATAGTCAGATAAGTCACTGGAGCTTCACGTCAGGAAATACGGCGCCAATTATCTACGACACATTGAAGTGTGAGAGGAACTTGACACCATAACTGTCATCATCATCATCATCAGAAACCGCGAGCTCAAATACTGGCCGTGCCGGAGATCCAAGCTGGGATACGTTCTGTCTGATCTCAATAACTCGACCCTCTGTATTAATGTCTGATGGCGTTACGGATGCTCCGACCGATCGCGTGACTCGAACGGTAGTCTCTAAATTCGTCCGATCTCACGAACCGATCGCAATCTGATGACGTGAGACGTTGAACTGTAGCGCCGCAGCCGCGTCATCACCGGTGTGGAATGATTACGCGGTCTCGAGAAAGAATGAAAACTCGGCCGTGGTCAGTGGCGTTTCTCAGACCCTTTCGCGCTCGTGTTCACGACCTGCAGAGAAGAGAGTGTGTGATTGTGTTCGATAGCAGACTGCAGCTCTGGGTTTCTACTCGGATCATTTACACGGCATTCACACCGGATGTGACGCGTGAGGTAGAATTAGGACAGCGTAATTGACCGATACGGCTTCCCTTCACGTCCTCGCTACCGACACAGCCGGGGCTCGACGTTGTGAATTTTTGGAACGGACAAGTGAAAGAATTTCGGGCAAACAGCCTGAAGATGTCAACAACAACAACAAAATATATATATAATAACTGGCATTATTTGTGATGTAGCCTTTATGGTACAGTCAGTAATAACCAAGTTCACGTTCTTCTGCTGCTGAAAATAATCTAGAGCATGGAGCGGGCTGTCACATACAGCCCAAACCAGGAAAGTGCAGGTTTAAACAAGCGGTTGCTTAGAAACAAGCTCGACCAATCAGAACTCGAGTTGACTATACCTCAGGCAACAGCAGCAAAGCGCGTATTTTTCATTTTCTCAAAAGCGATGTTTCTCAAGCCTCCGCAACCCGGCCACACGTCTGGTATCGCATCGAACTCACGGGGGGGTGTGTGTGTGTGGGGGGGGGGGGGGGGGGGGGGGGGGGGGGGAGGACCTAGAACCGAAATAAAAGGGAGAGGAAATTTCTCTCTACCAGGTCATGTTCCACATACTTGCTGTAACGTTACCATCAACATCGTACATCCTACATCGCCTTGACACGTAACCCACACTACACTTTTACCGATCTGGGTTAGACATCATTACATCATGGTGTACATTTTCACAAAAAAATATGTGTTACACAATGAATAAATGGAACAATTCTGAAATTCTCGACACTCTAGTGAAAACCGCAGGACTTCCTGAAATGAAATAAGTTCACCCCCCCCCCCCCCGGAGCCCAACCAGAATTTTTTTTTTAAACGACTGCAGATTTGGGCCAAGACACGTCATGTGACATCACAGTCGAAGCCAAAGCCCTCTTCGATTCATACGTACGGCTAAAAACGTTCGTCTACCAACAAACCGTCACTGCGAAGGAAAGAGTGTGCAAAAACAATTTCAGGATGTCCTATTTGTACAAACATGATGCTGTAAAAACGAAAAGAAAAAAAAAAAAAAACCCACTATGTTCCGTTAGATGTGGTTTTTTTTTTCACTATTAAATGTACATAATATTTTGTTAAACCGCTTTGAGACCGTATTCAGCGATTGTAGGGTAGCCCCTTTGTTGGTTTGTTTTCATAAAGAAATGAAGTCATGGGAAGTAACGGGTCCCGATAACAGGACGATATAACGACCAGTGTTTTGGGTAAGTTACTCCAAAAAAAAAAAAAAAAAAAAAAAAAAAAAAAAAAAAAAAAAAGGAGTCCACTACAAATGACTAATTAGTACTTTAAAATTGCAATCTGATTACATAACTGATTACTGCATGTAAAAATGAATCGGATTACCCAATTCCTTGACTTCCACAAACCTATCAAACCTACAAAAATACGCTACGAAGTGAAACTCACAGTTCAATCGTGGTAATTTTAGCGCGCGTCGATGTATGTCGCGATCGGAAAAAGTCGGATTTATCGGAGCTCTCAAATGTGATGCGTTACATTTACTGCGTTATCGGACGCGTTACACGCAAGTCTGATGACACCGAGGGTCTTTCGGACGGGCCACACGCGTTTATTTCGCCTGGCGCCCTCACACGACCCGGGTCCGCCTCTGGTTGTGCTGAATCCGCCAGATACGTTTACCTCATGTTTTAAATGTGCGTAGCTGGAGATCTTCTCTCTCTCTCCCCCTCTCAGTCTCTCTCTCTTTTAACCACACAGCAAACCCAATCAGACCAGCAACAGAATCTAATCAATGTCAGAGCTAAAGAAACAACATAAGAACAGAAGAAAGATCACGTTGGAGAAGCTAGAAGAGCGAGGAGGTTTCCCTGAGGCAGCTCCGAAAACCAGACGAGTGCATCTGACAAGAATACAAGAACACCCCCCCCTCTACACCCCCCCCCCCCCACACCTCAAAAACAAATCACGAGGATTCGGTTCCAGTTAACGTTTAGATTAATTGCACTGCCTGGTTGCTTCCTTGCCACTCTGGCAGGCCTTCCTACTAAAAAACATCAAACTAATGCTAATGCTCTGGAGAACGGCATTTTAATCCAATTATAGTCTACATTTCCAAGGAAAATTGTTTTCTAAAAAGGTCAGTGTTGTGATAAAATATAGTCGAGCTACACTGCAACCGACAGACGGAACGTTCGCGCTAAAACGCTGTCGGTCCTAATAACCGCGCTCGTTCTGTAGCGTATACGCCAGGCCTCTATACAAATGAACCCACGCGGTGTTAGCCATACGTTACAGATAATAAAGCGAACCTTGCCTTTTATTTCACAATCTCACTCCGCACAGCCGGTTCTGTGGTGCTGACTTGCTCTGAGGGTTTTTTCGTGCTCTGTGGTTTGGGACATTTTTTTTTGTTATGATTCTAGGAGCTGTTTCCTGGGTAGCTCCCCCTCCCCCATTATCAGTTATAATCAGCATAAAACATGTAGCATGGACAAAGCTTTGGTTAAGATACTTCTCTGGTAATGGAGTTAGTGACACCACACGAGTCCTTGACCCACTCGCGCTACGTGACGTTAGCGGCTGCGATCGGTTGTGGGTTAAGATGTCGGGGTGTGTACACTACGCTGAGACGAAGGGCTCACACACGCTACACAAACCGAGAGAGAGAGAGAGAAGAGGAGAAAAAACGAGGAGGTGCGCCGCCAAGGATCGTTTGAATACGACATAGTAAATCCATTCGGATTATCATTGTGCTTTGCTTACATTTCCCCGCCCCCTCCCACACGAATACTAGATGGATGATGAACCGGATCCAGGGATCAGCTGCGCGTGAGAGCAGGTGAATGTGATTTCCTCTCGCACACATGGTTTCACAGAGAGCTTCAGACTATACCATTCATTTCACCATTCAGAGAACCTCAGAGACGCCGAGACTCGTAGGCCGAGAAAACTGCTCGGAGATGAGCCGATGACTGAGAAATCGGGGCGGGAATCGTGCGGCGTGCCCTGGCTATCGGACGCATTTTGCGCGGTCAAACCTGCACTTTTTAAAATTGATTTCGTTTTTTTTATTATCTCGCCCCACGCTGCCAAGACTGTGCAACTACACGACACCGAAAACTGCCACATCTCCATTCAAGTGTTTCACTTCCTGTTTACAACGACTCCTGCCTCCTTGATTGATAGATATCTCGCTCTGAAAACCATCAACACCTCGAGGCTTTTAGAAGTCTGTTTCGATCTGTACTCAAAAGCATTTCTGAGAAAGCATAAAAAGGATCCAGAGCCGTGGCTGATCTAAATCACATGTGCTTCATATTCAAAGGCTGCTCGATGCTGTAAGTAGTGCAGTTAGAGGAGCGTGAGTGTTTGTTTTGAGTGAGTGAACACTCTGGAGATGAAACGCAAGAGAACATTGATACTGATGTATTCACGTTTTATTAGCCCTCAGAGCCCACTTTTAGCTCATTACAGCTGTCTGTCTGCTTCAGGGCTACAGAACAATAGACCAATGACCCTTCTGTGGGCTTGATCTGGAGCTTAGTCACCAACAAAAACATCCAGATTAGAGGACTCCATATCAGTTCCAGCCACAGTCACAACATAAGTGGAATAAAAGAGAGAGAGAGAGAGAGAGAGAGAGAGAACTGGAATTGACAGAATTTAACAGGAAACAACTCTCCCATGTGGTTTGCAAAGAGAGACACAGACAGACAGAGAGAGAGATAGAGAGAGAGATAGAGGGAGGGAGAGAGAGAGAAGACAAAACAGAGAGACGACAAAACAGAGAGACAGAGAAAGAGAGAAAGAGAGAGAGAGAGGGAGGAAGAGAGACAGAAAGAGACAGAGAGAGAGAGAGCGAGAGAGAGAGGGGAAGAGATAGAGAGAGAGAGAGAGAGGGAGGAAGAGAGGGAGAGAGAGAGAGAGGAAGAGAGACAGAGAAAGAGAGACAGAGAGAGAGAGGGAGGAAGAGAGAAAGAGAAAGAGAGAGAGAGAGAGAGGGAGGAAGAGAGAGAGAGAGGGGAGGAATAGAGAGAGAGACAGAGAAAGAGAGAGACAGAGAGCGAGAGAGAGAGGAAGAGAGAGAGACAGAGAGAAAGAGAGACAGAGAGAGAGAGAGAGGGAGGAAGAGAGAGAGAGAGGGGAGGAATAGAGAGAGAGACAGAGAAAGAGAGAGACAGAGAGCGAGAGAGAGAGGAAGAGAGAGAGACAGAGAGAAAGAGAGACAGAGAGAGAGAGAGAGGGAGGGAGGAAGAGAGAGCGAGAGAGAGAGAGAGGAAGAGAGAGAGACAGAGAGAAAGAGAGACAGAGAGAGAGAGAGAGGGAGGGAGGAAGAGAGAGCGAGAGAGAGAGGGAGGAAGAGAGAGAGAGACAGAGAGCGAGAGAGAGAGGAAGAGAGAGAGACAGAGAGAAAGAGAGAGAGGGAGGAAGAGAGAGAGAGGGGGGGGGTAAGACAGACAGACAGAGAAATGGGGAATAAGAGGAGCCAAAAGAGTGACTGGTGATCCTCATACAGGATGGGAGATGAGGGCAAACAGGAAGTGAGGGAGGAGGAAATGAGATGCTTAGGTCCCCATCTCACCAGCGTCGGTAGGAACGGACCTGAAGAGCAACAAGTGTGCAGATCGTACATGTCTTTTACTGATCTAATCTTTCAAAACACACACACACACACACACACACACACACACACACACACACACACACACACACCACATGTGCAAGAAATGAATAATACAGTAACACACAAGCTCATTTCTCATTCGAGACGCACCTTATGTAATGTAACACCTTAAAACAGGAAGCGGATAATACAGAAAGATCCACAGACAATTCCTGGGAACTCGACACGGGAACATTCAAATTCAGTCCCTTACTTTGGGACGAGGCCACCGGAAATAAAGAAGTCGACGTAAGCACAGCGGTCTTCTTACACTTCTTTCAAAATCCCTACGGCTTAAGGTTTATCTTTTGAGAATCGTTAGTGTGATGGTCTGTGCAGTACACAGTCAAGCACAGAAGAAGGTTTACACACAATGTGTCACACGTAACACTCGTAAAAATGATCATTTCATAGCACTTTTAGCATGAAGAAAAGAAAAAAAAAAAAAGAGCAGAGACTGCTGGAGAGATTGTTTGTTCTGCAAAGAGACCTAAAGCACTCAGGAAGGCACGCGAGTGCTTGCTAATGTTAAATCTTCTTCCTCTCAATCTCCCGGGTCCACAGAGAATACAGACCCTGCTGGGAGAGTACACATTCTGTCGCCATGCCTGCTCCTGTCCGAATAAAGTCTCCTCTTTAAACTAACCGGCTGTTTGTTGTACGTCTGCTCACGCTGACTGCGTTTACACGGACAGCGGTAATCTGATTATGGACCTTATTCTGAATAAGACAGTATTCTGATTAACGTGAGTCGCTTTTAGAACACTCCTTTCATGTTCCCGTTCGTGTTATAGAACAGGGATAGATTAACGTCACACGTCATTACGTCTCCACGTCACGCCACACCGTTCCCTCCAGAATTTCACGTATCGACACAGAGTTGGTCTCCATTATGGAACCGTATACAGTTTTGGGTGTTTTAATTTTTACGGAAGCTTCATTATTAGTCGTGCTGTACGTGCAAATAGACGACTGCTTGAAGCCGTGGGCTGCGTCCCAAACCGCGTACTTACCGCCTATATAATAGCTGAGATACATGTCTTTCTCCTACTATATACTGTAGTAGGTAAGTACGCGGTTTGGGACGCAGCCGTGCTCTCTTGTTTGCCGTCAAACGGTCGAGCGCTGCCGTGCGTGTACGCGTCCTGTCGCACAATGCGGTGAAAACTCCCACACGACGTTAATAGTGTGATTAAGGTGTGTACGTGTCTGTAACGCACGTCCATAATGCGACTAAAACAGGAATACTCCACACGTCTTAATTCCGTTTGGGTTTACTTCGAGTATGACTTTAATCAGATTAAGGTCATCAATAATCTCTGTTTACATGCTAGTTTCTTAATCAGAGTATCGTCTTAATCGGGTTCATACAAAAACAAAAAAAACAAAAAACAACAACAACAAAAAAAACAACACCCTAATTTAAAACTGGGTTTTACAAAAAATTCATTTTGGGTTTCCGGCCAAGTGCATCCTGAATTTTCGGTTTCGGCCCAGAATTTTCCTCCCGGAAAACGCATCACTTCTATTAATGCTCCAGATACAAGTCCAAGAGCTACGCAGGCGACTTAAAGCAGAAATGCTTTATACCGCGACGACTTTTTCAAAAATTCGAATTTTTGTGCCTTTTTTTTGTTGCAAAAAAAAAAAACCGAGTTTAAATTGCACGAAATAGTTTTGCACGCTCTTTCCCGGCGACGTTTGTTAGTAAACGAGACATTTCGGCTCTACTCATGTTCGACGCACGTGAAGTGAAGAGGGCTTTGGCTGAATGCACGTCGTGATGACGTCACATGACGCGTCTCGGTCCGAATCTGCGGGAAATCGGTGTTCATTTTGAAAAGCTCAAGTTTGCTTGATTTAGCGTTGACTTCTGCGAGCGCAGAACCCTGGAGGGACTGACCGTCCGGCCTTAACTGGTTAGTCACTCATCATGTACAACCCCAGACTGTAGATGCTGATTATATACACGCTGAAGGCAAAAACGACAAAAAGCTGATCGTCTGCTCTTCTTCGAGGTGACACTTGGTATACGGAGTAAAGATTTGAAGTAAGTTTTAGATGCTTAGATATTACCGCCATAATGAATCAATCATTCTCGCTGAGTGAACAGTTCACAGATACGAATATTAATTAACAATCCTATTAACTTAATTACTATCCTATTAGCTGTCCTAATTAATTCATTCATTATCCTATTAGTTATCCTAATAACAAAAAATAATTATTAATAATTGCATCTTGATTTTTTTTTGGTGTGTGTGTTTTAAATCGTGCCTTACTGTTTCGTACAAGGCCCCTAAGGCCAGGCAAAAATAAATAAATAAATCCATAATTACCTTCACCAGACCTTAATGGCATTTTAAACCAAAAAAAAAAAAAAAAAAAGTTCCAAAGAGACTGCTGTAATAATATTGCAATGCAAATTTGGGAAATAATTAGGGTATTAAAAACGGGCATGTGTAGGGCGGGGCCGCAAATCACGGAAGGAGCCGAAACTGAAAGGTTGCCAGATTGGCTAGACTCTCTCGTGTCTTGTTCACTGAAAACCCGCCTCGACGTGAAGTAAATTTCACCATTAATTAAACTAAAAAGGACCTCATAATTTAAAGTTAGACCAGTGTTTCAACAACTCCTGGTGGTGATATTTCCAATTTATAAATTTACTAGTGCACACTGTAGCAGTGTAATGAATCGGAGTAATCTGAGTACTGTGAGTAATACGAGTACTGACGCCTACTGAAGTCAGAAAAGCAACACAGGTAAAACACAGGCACCGACCTCAGTGATGGTTATCTCATAACCCCATCCGAACAAGTTTAACGGTCTTATAATGCGCGAGCACACACACAAACACACACACGTCACTCCTAAAACCCTGTGAGTTGAGGCTGAGACGACAAGTGCTTGTATATTACAGAGAGGTGAGAAACCACAAGGACACACATTCATTCTCTCTCTCTCGATCAAACATTCACTCACTCTTAAGCACCTCAGGTCAAAGTTATTAATTATAGAAGCAGAAGAGCTGCAAAACCACTACAGGTGCTGAAATACAATGAATGAACAGAGACAGAAAGAGGTGCACTCTCTCTCTCTCTCTCTCACACACACGCACGCGCGCACAGCAGGTCAGGAAGGTGAGAACAACCTGTTCAAGACGCAGAGGCGTACATAACATCTGTTCGTCACTTCTGCCGAAACTTCACACACACACACACACACACACACACACACACACACACAAAACACAAGTCCATCATCAGCGAATCAGAAGGCTACGATGACGCAACAGCCAACACAATCGTCTCTCTTGCTTTAGCCCCGGGAAAGGAAAGTCATTACACGATACAAAGGGAACGAAACTATGCACAGGGAAAGGCAGTGTTTATGAAGAGAAGAGAGAAAAAAAAAAAAAAAAAAAAAAAAAAAAAAGGCCAATAAAATGAAAACAAGGCGAGAGAAACTGAACAGCTGCCATTCTGTAAAGACCAGCGCGCTATGGGGAGACCAAATAAGGGCTGTAATCAAACTGAAAGCACACAGAGAGCATGTACAGATGCAACACAGGCACACGAAAACCCCCCGACAATTTCCCTGTAAACGGGCTGAACGCCATAAGGAGGAGCGATAAGAAACTAGAATAAAATCGGGTGTTGATGGAGAGGTGACCAGGACGCTGTCACATGCTGAGAACGTCCACGTTGAGGTCATCCTTACAAAAGGAGATCCTCGTGAACCCCGACGCCTGGGGCGTTATCTGGCGTTCCAGTTCGTCCCAAAGGTGTTCAGGGTTCCGTGCGGGACACTCGAGGTCTTCCACTCCGACCTTGGTAAACCATGTCTTCATGAAGCTGGCTTCGTGCACAGGAGCATCGTCATGCTGGAGCCGGAATGGGTTCCGCTTGGTTCCGGGGAAAGGAAACTGTCGCCCTCCGGCACACGAACATATCGTATACAATCGTGTGCTTCCGACGTTGAAGAAAGGAACGCAAATGGCTTTAGATGGTCGGGTGTCTACACACCATCTATTCTATTCATCTATCATACAACCGAGTGCATCTGAAGGGACGGTTATGTTTATATCATTTATCACAAAAATGAACAATAAAACAGTGTCATGGGAGATACTTCAAAACATCGCTCCTTTCTGCAGTCCATTTGGGAGGAACGTTCGGTGCTGCTAAAACAAAGCCAGCCTTCTATCTTTTGGACAAATCTCAAGAAGCCCCAGATGTGTTTGGTACAAATTCCTAACTAGCATTTGGGTGTAATTTATTCAGACTGAAGCGGTTGTTTGTTTTGGCTGTTGCTCACCGTCCCGACCCTTCAGCTTGCATTGCTCGCGCTATAAGACGTACGGCTTTATTTATAATGGTAAATACACTATATCTGGCCAAAAGTTTGTGGACACCTGACCACTGAACACCCCGTTCCAAAACCATGGCCGTTACGATGTAGATGATCCACGTTGCTTTGGAAGGCTTTCCACTATATTTCAGAGCGTGGCTGTGAGGACGCGTGTTCTTTCAGCCACAAGAGCATTACTGACATCAGGTGAGAAGGCCTGGGGCAAAGTCTGTCATCCCAAAGGTGTTCGGCGGGGTTCTTTGCAGACCCTTATCAAACCACGTCATCACGGAGCTCGCTTTGCGCCCGGGAGCATCGTCATGCTGGAACAGGTTTGGGCCTCCTGAAGGGAAAGTGTAAGACTACAGCGTACAAAGACGTTCCATCCGATCGTGTGCTTCCAACATCGTGACCAACAAACATACCAGTGTGATGGCCAGGTGTGTGTGCGCAAAGTTTTGGCCGTACTGTTGTGCGTCACAGCTGCGTAATACCGTGTATACCAATCCTGAGATCACCGTCATCTCGTTCACGAGTTTATCGGCAGCGATGGCTTTCTTTAATGACGTTAGCTGTACTCGTTAAGAGCGAAAAAAAAAAAAAAAAAAAAAAAAAAAAAAAAGGTTTTCTGTATATTTCGACACCTCAAAACCTTTCGAACCCGTAATTATATCTCATCAAAACATCTCCCGGGTCACGCTTTAAACAGAGCCTAATAGGGAAACGTACTTCAGCTCAGAAAAGCTTGTAGTCGGCAGAACTATGTATAATAAGTTTCGCCGTATGAAGGGTTTTCCCAGGCCGCCGCACTAACGTTTACAACCGTGGTGCACTTTTACTGCGCTAAACTGCGCTGTTTTTCCAACCACAGCCTTCCTGCAGCTGAATATCAAACAGCGTGCACTGCATGCTTACGGCGTACAAGACATATTATATTATATCCTGTGCAAGAAATGAAGGTCTAATATTGTCTGTAAAATAATTTGACCAGCGTAATGTAATAACTTCCATTGAATTGTACTGTTATTTATGTTGAGGGGTTTGTTTTTGTGAAGGGGGACGGTATTTGCTCGGAGAGATTTCTGGCTTCGAGTCGAATCCGATCGATGACCCGCTCATCGATGACGGCACTCGTCTCGAAACTACTTTGGCAGCGAGCCGGCTCGCGCAGCGCACTCGATGACGAACGGAGTTTGAGCGAGTCTCTTCGATTGAGGAAAAGGAGAAGAGGCGGCGTGTGTACACGCTGCTTCCGTGCGCTGTGGCGTGCGAGTATGCAGCGCAGCGATACTGCTGATTACGATTGGAGCTCGGAGAGCAGAGGAAGTGCTGTTCTGAACGACACCACGGTGTTATCGCTGAGCCTTAGGTCTTAGATCGAGTTCCAAAACGACACAGTAGTTCTTTTTGACTACGGTTTTGTTTCCCAGAGGTCGAACGAGAGGCCGCCGGCGCACCGTCCGAAATCGCACATACCTCTTGTTTGTTTTGTTTTTTTTAAATGACACGTCTTCGTACTTACAGTACGGACGGTTGAGATTCACTTGACCTGCCCTACCTCGGTTATTGAGGCGACGAGTAATCGGATTAACTCGGCCTGGATGGATTTAGACGTGATATCTTCTTTCTGTGCCAACGCTGACACTGAGTCAATCAGGTCGATGAGCCAGAACCCACTGTGGCCTTTAATGCAGAAATGATCACCGACATGCACAACAATGACAATATATAAGGAACACTCAATACCAGCATTCGAACCGATCCAAATTAAAGGCCGAGAAAATGACCTACTCTCGAGCTTAGGAGTTTAATTACTGTTCGGGATATTAAACAAGAGTTCATCGTCGTTTTAAGAGCAGCGTTATTGCGGCTAAGGATCTGTGCTAGGAACAAAACGTTCAGGTGCAGCCTTTAAACTAAACTTGCTTACCTCTTATTTATTTATTTATTTATTTATTTACATAAACCAGCTTATATCACAAGTCCAACAGGATACTATTCTGAACAAACTATAAACCCAGCTGTAAACAGCTGCTCTGTTGGCTTCTGTTGTGCTGTGTAGGTGTACCTCCGCCCACATCCTAATTCCTAAATCTAAATCTTTGAATTCCTCCAAAATGTGGATCAGGTCTATCAGGAATGACGGTTTTAGTAGGAACGGCGTCGGGTTTCTAAATAAGCAGCGGGTCAGCGCTCTTATCTATTTTTCACCACGGAAAAGCGACACCGTTGGCTCGGCTCGTGCTTGTTTCGTTGAACCGAAGAGGCGCGTTCCTTTATTTAAAGCTCGAAAGTGTAAAGAGACCATCGAAATGTAGAAATCTAAAACGTTGACGTGAGATTCGTTTGGGTTGACGATATTTCGGGAAAATTCGATACTGTTGATGGTTGGCGTGCGGCGACGGCGTTTTGTCTTACGCTAGCACTATGCGCCGTCCACCTGTAACTTCCGTAACGTCCGTCCTGGTAACTTGGTGCTGGTCTGGTGATGTTAAATATGAATAATTCAAGCTGAGTGGTACACAAAGCAGGCGATGGCGTGCCATATACACACATGGCCTGAGGTTGAGGGGGTGGGGTTAAGTTTAAGAGGGGGTCAACAAAAGCAATACAGACGGTCATGTCAACGCAGGACAAAAGCAGCCATTCGCCGGGCCAGATGCCTGGCCTGGAGGCTCGATCTGCCTATGCAAATCACCCGAGGAGTTCGCTTCAACAGAACAATGGTCCCACACAAGCAAGCCAGAATGCAATGCAAATAGCCATAAGCCGAAATCAAAGACCAATCTGTAAAATACGTCGCTGCGTCGCGCCGTAATATAAAAGCCGCGATCATCATAACGACGCTCGTTGTTCTAGGCCAGTTCAACAGGGCTGAGTCAGGAAACAAAGCCAAACTTCAAATCAGTACACGGACAAAGAAGTTACATGAACTTGGACGGTTAAAGACGACACACCTGGAACGAGTCGTTTCTAAAAAGACAAACAAAAGCCCAATTTGTTGCTTCTGCCAACTTTAATTACACGCCTCAAGACGAATTCATCCGGGGGGCGGGGACAAAACAAAATCAGACCCTGCGATATTAGACAAGTGTCATGATCTACTGATGTCCAAGCAAGCATGAGCACAAAAATCCCAAATTCTTTTAAGTAACAATCCAAAATGAATGTCTTCGATATTAATCTTTATAATTAACATGCAATTAACACTTAAACAGCATCCGAGATTCATTCCGCAACTAATTTTTCTCCCCGGTAAGATTCACGGTTTCCTACATTACCCACAATGCTTCCCCCCCCCGATTAGCGGTGCTTCAACGTTCAGTCTAATAACAACATTGTCGCGTTCATCATCTTCTTGATCGTTAAACAGTCCGTACAGGATTTCAGAGCGGTTTTTTTGTGATTGTTGCGGCCAAAAATGCTTGATTTTTCTGCAAATTTTTTTTTTAAAATTGCGTTGCAATTCGTACAGTTTTCCGGTGCGTTCCTTTCGTGGAAAACTACTTGAACCGGTGAAATTGCAACTGCATAAAATTGTCTTTTTTAGCGGTGATGTCTGTCGGTAAACGAGACCTTTTAGCTGTACTCATGACGGCTTTGGCTGCGACGACGTCACATGACGGTGTAGAAAATCTGCTGCGATTTTGTAAAAAAAAAAAAAAATCGTCGATTTCCTCCGGATATCGCGTCCGACGTCTCTTCGCGCCGCTGAACTTCGCTGGAGTGAGAAAAGAAGCTCTTACGCGTTTGTTCGTAGGCGTCTACAACGAAACCTGATTGTTATCCCGTTTATTAAAGCGTCATTATAACTGGATTAGCAGTAACAGTGTCACCCTGTGACGTCATCACGGGACACTTCTCATTAGGAACGAGAAAAATACACTAGGAGCAGATTCACTAAACACCATGAATATTTAATCTGTAAAAACATACAGAATGTGTTTCAGTGTGGAGGTTTTCCTTCAGTATTAAAAACAGAGTCTGTTAGTCACAAAATTGTTGTTGTTTGTTTGTTTGTTTTGTTGTTGTTTTTAAAGAGGGGCACACAATGCCTTCATATAGCATATAATAACAATAATAACAATAATAATAATAATTATTATTATTATTATTAAGTACTATATACACATAAATACATCATGACATTGAGGGGAAAAAAGTTTTTGGTCACCAAAATCATGCTAAACAAAGAATAAGGACTGATTAGCATACAACATAAAAGATGCATATAGCACTTAGCCTTTATTAGCTAAAATAATTTCCTTGTGAATTAAATTGAATTAAACTAACATATATACACACATATATCCATTTTATAAGAGTGGGACTGAACTAAAAATAACAATGTACATTTTCCCTAGAAATAACATTTCCTCACAAAAATAAATAAACAAACAAACAAACAGCAGTTTGCAGGATACTTACCCTGATAACGAGTTGTTTTTTCCCCCCAGAAGAGTCGGTTCGTTACAAAAGACTCGGTACCGGTCCGTTAGCTCCAGCGGTTAGAACAAAAAAAAACAAACAAAACAATAAAAACACACAGTACACACTGTGCTAGCTAACAAAGCCACCTGCTAACAAAGACAGGGGTGCGAATACTTTCAGTAAATGTTTCAGGGTAAAATACAGACAGTTCAGGACGTTAGTGCTGCGGAATAACGGCCGGTCTCGCGCACGCTGATTAAAATTTTTTTTTTAAAAAAACGACAACATAATACACGCGATTACGGCTTTAAAATAACTGCCGCGACGCTCGTGCCGTGTATGTGTATGTGTATCTCCTCTCCTCTCCTCTCATCTAATCTCTCAGGTTCTCGGGTCTGAACATAAACAGATGATGGTGTGGCGTCTAGTAGTGGGCGGGGAAAGAGAGCCACCGCGTGACTTAACGTCTTGGCATTCTGGGAAATGTAGTTCAGCGGAAGAGCGATGCTAGCTAGTGACTAGGTTGGTGTGGTTTGTTTTTTTTTCTTCCCCCCACACCTACCAATCAGTATCCCAGAGCCTGAGCTGCCCTGAGTATGTCACTGTGCCCAGCTAGCAAGCTAATCTGGCTAGCAACGTTTAGAAAGCAATTGCCCTTGTAAACACTCACTTGTGTGTATGTTCTTACATAAACTCGGTTATTTCAGCGCATTAATCCATCCATTTTCTATACCGCTCTTATCCTTTTCAGGGTCACGGGGAACCTGGAGCCTATCCCAGGGAGCATCGGGCACAAGGCGGGGTACACCCTGGACGGGGTGCCAATCCATCGCAGGGCACACTCACATACACATTCACACACCCGTTCATACACTTACGGACACGCCAATCAGACTAGCATGCATGTCTTTGGACCGGGGGAGGAAACCGGAGTACCCGGAGGAAACCCCGGCAGCACGAGGAGAACATGCAAACTCCGAACACACAGTGCACACACAGCGCCCTTCAGTGTATTAACGGGCGATTAAGTCTAAGAGCAAATTTAAAAAGTGTCGTCCTCGGCTAATCCGAGATAAACTGATCGAGGATACGTCATCACGGCTGACTGGGAAAGGTTCTCCATCTAGTAGCTACGCTGATGGTTGTGCCACCACAGCATCAGGACTTTGATCTTTCCATATTTAATGGAAACAAAAAAACCCATTCTTCTGAAATTACTCATAGCTAGTTCTAGTTACAACCATGAAACACTTGCGACGTGTGCTGTTATTCGAAATGATAAACAGTGGGTTGGCGTGATGCAACGTGACACAAACTGGAGTTACTCTTACCACCCTGAAGTCGATTATTTTCCAATAAAACCAATGTCCTGAAGTATTTCATTCCTTGTATACCACAGCAACCTGCCAACGATTACACTACAAGCTTTAATTTAGTGTTTTGAAAACTTTTATAGTACATTCAGTCTTGTGGAACTTCCATGAAACAAGTCGTCACTTACATCATACAGTAGCAGCTGCCCCCAAGCAGACACCAGAGAGACTTTCAGTACCGTACTTGTGTCCTCATATTCTCAAAAGTGTGTCTAACCTTAGCCAAAATATATCATAAATCACAAATGATTCCGTTCAACACAAACCAAAGTAAGTAAGCTGGAATTATGAGGATAGCAATGCTAGTCTCAACACGGTCACCTCGAAGTGGACCATTATCTCAAACAGACTTGCTTATGTGATATTATTGTAATTATAATGATAACGAGTCTTTATTGGTCACGTGTACATTACAGCACAGAGAAATTCTTTTCTTCGTATATCCCAGAATGTCAGGAAGCTGGGGTCAGAGTGCAGGGTCAGCCATGATACAGCGCCCCCTGGAGCAGAAAGGGTTAAGGCAGGGGTTCCCAAACTTTTCCAGGGCAAGGACTCCCAAATGGCATTAACATTTGACTGAGGCCCCCCTTTTGCAAGATGTCTTTAAAACACATTAAAACTACAGATTCTGAATATATAACCCTTTTTTTTTATTAATAATTATATATTACATCTTTACATTACATTACATTAGGAATTATATAAATATATATAAATATAAATATAATATATATATATATATATATAAAAATGATGTATTTATTTATTGTTCACACCAAATTGTTGAGGCCCCCCGGGCGCCCCCTGGGGGGCCCCCCACTTTAAAAAACCACTGGGTTAAGGGCCTAACAGTGGCAGCGCTGAGGCTTGAACCCCCAACCTCCTGATCAGTAACCCAGAGCCTTAACCGCCAAGCCAATAACAATAATAATAATAATAATAATAATAATAATAATAATAATAATAATAATTACAATTATGATGATGATTATTATTATTATTAATATTAATGTTGTTATTATTATCCATACAAAATGTTAATTTTTCCTTTGTACGCAAAGTCAGTCTGATTAAGCTAATGTGTTTTGTGTTGTGTATGCTGCCTTAGTCATTATACGCTTTATAACTATGCACTACCCTGTGCTTCAATCTAAACAATAAAGTGTTGTACTGTATTTATTCATTTGATTAGACATTATCTCTGCGTGGACAGGGGCGTGATCGTTTTCAGTCGGCCGTTCTTCAGTGTCTTCACGATGCGTGTCGCATCGGGTGCTGAGAAATCTTTCCGTTTTGGTCGGTGCGTGTTCAGGCAGCGAGTACAATACGAGTGGGATGTAGGTGTGATGTTCCGTTTTGCGAACACAGGAAATCATTAAAGTGTTCACCATATCAAAGTCCTTCTAATCGGCTCATGACGTCTCTGATTCATTCATGCGAGACTCCTCCTAAAATTCTCTTTAATCAAATTCTGAGAAGCGTTCACATATTACACCTCTAAGTGAAATGTTGTCTTTTTTTCCCCCTCTTCCGTATAGTCTCACACCATCAGTTAGCACATCACGACTCGATGTTTTTCCCTCTTGCACTTTCTTTCGAAACCGTGTTAATTACACGCATACATTAACACGTTCGAGCTGTTAAATTTAGCGTCTTACTTTAAAGCTCATCATGTTGCCATGGAAATTGATTTGCTAGCTAGGAAACGTATGAAACAACATGAGCTAGCTATTGAAGCCTTAACCCCCACATTTGGGGTTTCATAGTACAATATCTAGCTAGGTGGACAGCTGGTGATAGTTCATACCGGTTTCTAGTTACATTCTGTCGATATCTATGTAACTATGTAACTAGAAACCTGTAGGACCTCACACGAGCTGTCTAGCTAACGAACCTAGCGAGCTACTTAAACCCCATCAGCATTGCACTGCTTAACTATAGAAACCCTCATGGAATTTGATTTATAATGGTTTTAATGGTTTTAATGGGAATTGTATTGGTTTTAATGGAAGCTCTATGGGTCCCTATGGGTCTCTACTTGTAATTTGTTGCCTTCTAGTTGCATGTTATGTCTAGTGGATACCATTAAGGACCGATAATGGTAACGGTAATGTTTTTAATGGTTTGGAATTGTATTTGTAATGGAAACCATTAGAACTCCTGTGATTGTTTCTATCTGGGTTTTTTTTTTTCTTCTTCTTCTTTTCAGCAGCTAACATTACCGTTCTTTATATATATTGTTGATAACGGAGGTGGATTGCACGTCAGCATATCTCGCTTACTTAATTCACAATAGAACAGAACAGACAGTAGGACATTTTCAGACTCGGTGTGTTAACAACGTGAAATGATAAAAGGATCATTTAAAGTAAAGTAATTACTCAAGAAGTGTTTCGCAAGATGATGCGTTAACTCTTATCTGAATAATTTTCTCAATGACTACTCTTATTTTCACTCAAGTGTAAAAGTACAGAAGACCGAAGCAGTTTTCGGCGGTGATCGCTCACGAGGACGAGTGGGTGGAAAAGAGGTTTCTTCGCTTTCCGTGTAGGGGGTAAAGTGGGTTTTTGACATATAGCTCATTTTGGACGCGTGCATGGGGTTCCCAGATATCACCTACTCTCTAGATAATCCCGCCCAAACCCGAAACCAAGCCAGTAGACAAACCGTTCAAATCCGTCAACTGAAAGATCAAGATATTTTCCAATGCTGGATATGTAAAAGGAGTTAAGGATAACAGCAAGGACATGATTATGAAAATAAGTCAAGGACAGGAGTTGTGTGGGGTTTTTTTTTCTTTTTTTTTTTCCAGATATTCTTGGCTCATGTTTTATCTGGCTAACAATAAATCAAACTTCCCGCTCTGATCAGCAGAACATAGCTAGGCTACATTATACAACTCTCATATTCCAGTCTGAATATAGGTACGAAACAAATAGGAACGGCAATAAATAAACAATCTCGGATTGGGTTCAGCATGTCGGGATAATGTGGACACACACACACACACACACACACACACACACACACACACACACTGACAATGATAAATTACTTTAAACCTGACTATGATCCATATTTAGGCCACTATGGCAACAGCACCAACACCTCACCAATACATTTATAATGGCCCTATCTTTGGTGGTCAGAATGCATGAACACACACACACACACACACACACACACACACACACACACACACACAAACACGTTTGCCTTGCTATTCTTTTGAGGACCTTCCATTGACATGATCATTGCTGTAGCTAAACCTAAAACTAACCCTACCTTTAACCTCAGGAACCAATAGGAGACATTTTGGATCTTTTATTTTATTTATTTATTATATTAAAAAAAGAAATGCTACAGTTTTCCTTGTACCAAACATCTCTACATGGGTCAAGGCTGTCAGATATTCCTATCCTTGTGGGGATGTTTGGGCCATACCAAGTTATAAAACCGTGCCCACACACACACACACACACACACACACACACACACACACCTAATACAAAGACCTGATAGATTGCTTCAGATATGATTCATACAGGATGAATGTTTTTCCCCTTCATATCTTACAGCCATACAACGCCTGGCACAACCTCGAGAAACTCCAGCTCTGTCTTGAGTACCATACAACACTTTGATCTGTACTTACACCGTGACATTTATATTAGATGTTCTTTAATGTTCTAAGAAAAACATCAACACATAAAGAGGTTAAAGTCATAAAGTTCTTTTTTAAACCTCCTTTGCTGTAACGACCGCGCTGTGTTTCCTCCTCCGAAAGCTCCAGAGGGCATTTGTTCTAGCCAAGAGATCATTTCAGGATGCGAGTGTAAATGAAAAAACGTAGCAACAGCTGTGCGAGAACGCCGAGCTGAGAGGTCGAGAAGAGGTCGGCGCGAGAGAGTAACGTGGAAAGAGAAAAGGGCAGGGAGGAGACTGGTGTGACAGGATCGGGGTAATCGAATCTCATGGTTAAGAGTTCATATCCTAACCTCTCGGTGTTTGGGAGCGGGCCGCACACTGTTGTCGGGCTGCTCTGGCAACAGTAACTATGTACACAGATATGTTTACTCACTGCTTGTAATATTGCAAACTTGGACGGCCTGAGAAAACAGAGTGCTCACATTCCATAAGTATTTTTCTTACACAGGTGCGCAGGGGTTCGAACTCCTATGCAGCTGGACGTATTTAATTGAATTTTTCTTCGCTACGGTCGTCAACAAAGATTTGCACGAGATTTCTCTCTCGTATTGTTGTTTTTTTTTCCTCTTCGAAATCAGATTACAAATAAACACAAACAGATGCTTGCGAGAACTCAAACCTCGTCAATTTTTAATTAAAGCGCACATGACATCCAACGGACAAATATTTCATCGTTTAAACAGACGTCAGTATGTATATATATATATATATATATTATATATATTTTCTTCTACCAATATACTGCTTTGTCTCTCCTTGCTGTTAAAGCGACTCCTACTCAGGCTGAGGAACTGTACAGCTATTTATAGACCTGTTGATTTTAATTACACACGCTTGAGATATCATTCTGAGCTGTTGTCAGCTCTCTCCACACCTCTGTTGATCAGGTTTTTTTAGAGCAGTCTACTATAGGTTTAACCTAAGGGAACCCTACCCTGCTCCTTAAGCCCTTTCCGCCCTACAGAGTTTCATTCCAGCCCTCTTCCTGGTGGAGTCTCAGAAAAACACAGTGTTTAAGAAGTCAGGACTCTGGAGAGTGCAGAACCGAGCATTGGTTACTGAAGATCTGAAATAAACGTGTGGAGGAAACAAGGAGGGCGTGGGGACACGAGGTCGTGTGGTGTGCAGGACAAAGCCGTGTAGTTGAAATGTGCTAGGTGATGTGGTTGGTGGTCATCAGCGATTCTCGGTTTTGGAATTAATTAAGGTCTCGTTCCTGGTGAGGTTTAGTCCGAACGGTTGGATTATACTTCCAATTCTCACTGCAGTTAAAGGACACCGTATACTAAACTGTGGAGATCTATTACAGGACAGAGTTGCTCTTGGAGAACCGTCTCACCGCAGGGTTTAGCCACGACCTCGTTTCTAAACCTGTTTCAAAACCTGCTTTTGGAGATTCATCACCTTAGTGCTGAACCCATTCATCCACCAGTCCGATGTTTGATTCTTGTAATCTTCCAAGAAATCAATCAATCAATCAATAATACAGTATAATCCAATATTCAGAAGTAGTGGCGTCTCATCCAGAGGGAACGTCCTCCTTCACAGCTCCAAACGTTTTAAATTCCATCGTAATACCAATGACCTTTTGAGTGACCAATCACAGATTTGCTTGCCTTTTAGATGTTGCGTAATCATGGCCAGAACGTTCACTGCACCATTCAGCTCCACACAGTTATTGTTGCTCCTAGTGGTCAAAAACTGGAACTGCAACAAGCACTCATAGCAGTTCATTACAGTGTTACCAGGGGTGCATTTTTTTTTTTTTTTTAACACCAAATTTAAAAATTCCCTAAGAGCTTGTTTTATAGCAATCAATGTACACAAAGGTAACGTGTAAGTGGAGACAGAACCAGATGCACAGAAATACTTCTACTGTAAAATACATTGGGATCATGGAGTGGGGCGCATGGTGGCTTAGTGGTTAGCACGTTCGCCTCACACCTCCAGGGTCCGGGGTTCCATGTGCCGGGGCCATGTGTGTGCAGAGTTTGCATGTTCTCCCTGTGCTGCGGGGGTTTCCTCTGGGTACTCCGGTAGTTTCCTCCCCAAGTCCATTGACAGGCATGTTTCCTCTGGGTACTCTGGTACTTTCCTCCCCAAGTCCATTGACAGGCATGGTAGGCTGATTGGCGTGTCTAAAGTCCGTAGTGTATGAATCGGTATGTGATTATGCCCTGTGATGGACTGGCACCCTGTCTAGGGTGTACCCCGCCTTGTGCCCGATGCTTCCTGGGATAGACTCCAGGTTCCCTGTGACCATGAAAAGGAGTAAGCGGTAGAAGATGGATGGATTATAGAGTGGATAAGAGTGCACACCATGGTGACCTTATTTTTCACGCAAAGGATGAGGAAAAAAAAGACTCCCGTGCCTCCAATGCCTGTGGGCTAGATACAAGTCTTTCGATTATTACAAATTATTAACATCTTCCACCCCGCACCAAATCTATCTTCCGAAGATCTACCACGTTTAGCAAAGAATGGGTGGAATCAAGCTCTGAAGAGTGTTAGATCATCAGCAGCATGGCTGATTGGCTTTAACTTTGGTGTTAAGGCAGGTTTTGACTCTTGCTTTAATTTAATTATGGAATGCGTCCTCTAATCTGTAATCTTGCAGTTTTGCTCTAGACACTGTAGGCAGCAATTCAACTAATTATAATTGAGAAGAGGGCCGGAAAAGCCAGGGCGTGCGTGTTTGCTATTTAAAAGCCAACTTTTTTGAGCGCACTTAACATCACCGATTACCCATTACCTTTGATCTAATTTGAGTTTTGTTGTTGGATAAGATATGGATCAAGACAAGAAGAGCTTTCCTTTCAGACTACCACACATGAAAGGTAAGATTATTACCGAGCCACATCAAAGGAAACATACTGTACCCACTTTAGCATTTGGGCATGATTTGGGTAAATGTCAAACAAGCTTAATATAAAAGTTGCCCCAGATCTTGGACCAGGGCCATCCTCCCACATTAACATTATCAAATAAAGTGCAAAACGAACGCTCAGGCCGGAATAAAAGAGCAACGCCTACGAACAAACCAAGAGAAAATGCTGCAAACACGCACGTGCAGCTGCCAAAATTCTTTCCAAGAGGGTCAACATGTTCTCACATACGAAGCGGCTCGTTGTGGCTAACCTGATTTACTGCGCTTTCATGTTTTCGTTCTTTAATCTCCGTTTGATCTTCCACCTCTTTCTTTCATTTTCTCTCAACTCCTTATCACTGGCCTCATTTACATCAGGCTATATGTCTGAAGCGGTAAAGAACCTGAGTTTGTTTATAGCGATCTAACCCTAAATCATCACTCCTACTCCTTATTGCCTCGAGATAGCCGAGTAGGACGTGTTACAGTCTCACAAAAGCATGCATTTAAGTGGTTACTGAAGATCTGAAATACTGGGGTAATGCAGGGGTACATGAGGTCAGATGGAGTGCAGGATGAAGGCGTATGGTTTAAGATGATACAGTTGGTGGTTTTATGGGTTCCAAATATTAAGCGTTCGGTCGTTGTTGGAATTAACTTCCTGACCTCGTGATCTGCCACCCTGCAGAGTTTAGTCCCAACCAGGGATTAGAAACTTTTTTTTTTTTTTCTGGAAGAGAAAATATATTTCTATAAATATGTTTCTTCATCCCTGGCGTTCCATGACCCCCCTCTAAAGCCGGAACGAAATAAAAGAACGGTTACTAACGGTTCTTTACATTCGAAGCAGCCTACTCTGCTTCTACGAAGCCTAGATATTAAATAAAACTAAACACTGCATTTAAACAAACAAACAAAAAAAAACGTGTCTTTATTTTTAACATTTTCACAGCATGACTGTCTCCACATCTTCAAAAAGATAGCCTGGCTATAGCGGCTAACTAACATCACAACCTTATGGAGCCAGGCATGCAGGAAGTGACGAACTCTGGACAGGAAATTAAGCTGACTGGGAAAATGTTAGGCTATGCTATGTTGAAATCGCACTGGAAAAAAAACAATAACAGTATTAACCGTTTAAACACTTTAGAGTTAGAGGGCTTTAATGTGTCGAATCCTTGGTTCCAACCTTCTGTAGTCGCAGTTCTCTGTGCAGGTTAGGGCCACGTTTGATTGTGGTGATTTACCACCACACAGAGTTGCTGCTGGAGATCTATCTCGCTGGCGGTCCCAACCCTGCGGCTGGAGATGTAGGAATCTATCTTCTAAGTTCAGCTGTGAACCTGCTTTTGGAGATTTAATCGCCTTGCGGTCCTGAAGCCATTCAAGGAGCTCTTCCACCAGTCAGATGTTTCATTCTTGTCATGCTACAAGACATTTATTAATAACATAATCCAATATTCAAAAGACCATATAACGAGTGGTAGATCTTCAAGAGCTCTCTCTATAATGGTTAACTGACTTAAACTTTGGTATCGAGACTGGTCTTGACTTTTGCTTCCTTGAATCTGTAATCTTGTAGTTTTATGACACTCAAGGCAGCGATTCAACTCGTTATCTGGAGAGATTCTGTATGGAGGAACGCTCTCAGATCCCTTGCCATTTATTCTCCAACCTCATCGGGCGTTATAGGAGAAGACTCAGAGCTGTTATCTCGGCAAAAGGAGGTAGCACAAAGTATTGACTAAAAGGGTGCCAATAATTGTGGCACACATATTTAAACTTAATATTTAAGGTTTGTTTTTTTTTTGTTGGATAAACCTGTGTTTTGTTTGCAATTGTTTGATATTCATGAGAGCAGAGTATTTTTCTGAACAAAAGATCAAAAGTTTAAACAACAAAGACCATTTTCACAGCTTTCTTTGCTCATATTTACCAAGGGGTGCCATTATTAGTAGAGGAGCGTACCATAATGACCGTTCTTTTACTTTCACACTATCCGTCGTTACCCAGATGAGGACACGTTCCCTTCCGAGTCCGGTTCCTCTCAAGGTTTCTTCCTCATATCATCTCAGGGAGTTTTTCCCTCACCACCGTCTCCACCGTCTCGCCCAATAGGGATACATTCCCACGCTTAAAATCTCCATCCTGTGTTTATATGTTTCTGTAAAGCTGCTCTGAGACAACGTCCACTGTTAAGAGCGCTCTACTATACTAATAGAATTGACTTGGAATTGAATTGAGGAGGGTGCTGAAGGTTTTATTCTTGTTTAAAGTTGAACACATCTGTTAATAATTTACATTTGTGAGGAATTTCAGAATCGTAATAAACTCCACGAAGCTGTCTGATGAAAAAAATGCCATCTTATGGCTCATGACAAATACACCGATCAGCCATAACATTAAAACCGCCGGCCTAATGTTGTGTAGGTCGTCCTTCTGCCGCCAAAACAGCTCTGACCCGTCGAGGCAAGACCTACCTCTGAAGCTGTGCTATCCGGCACCAAGACGTTAACAGCAGATCCTTTAAGTTGTGAGGTTGGGCCTCCGTGGATTGGACATGTTTGTTGCTCGGATTTAGATCTGGGGAATTTCTAGACCAATCGACTGACAGTACAGACAAGGAATAATTTGGGTTTTATACCCTATGTAGTTCAATATATGTGAATGCTGAATTATTGATTGCACCACGCCCCGTCTTCACCCAGCCCAAAAGGACCCACATGTCACACCCCTCTTCATCTCCTTCCACTGGCTTCCTGTAGCCGCCCGCATCAAATTCAAGGCCTTGATGCTCACCTACAAGACCTTGCCTGGAACAGCACCCTCCTACCTCAACTCTCATGCAATCTGCGATCGATTAACGACCGACACTTAGTAGTACCTACTCAGCGTGGCTCAAGATCCCTTTCCAGAACCTTCACACGAACCGTCCATCAGTGGTCGAATGAACTTCAACCTCAATCCGGACCACAGAATCTGCGCACTTTGCTTCTCTAGAACTTAATTAAAAAATATTGCATAATAGCATTATTTGTATTGTTCTCCGCTTGATATATCTCTTTGCTCGTATGTCCTATTTGCATAAGAGCGTCCGCTAAATTAATAAATGTAAATGTCATGTAAATATAAGACAAAGGAGCTGATTTATGACAAGACGTTATAAAACATTAAATGTAAAGAAAGAAACATTGTATATAGTCAGTACTTATCTGTGAAAAAAAACAACAACAACAACAATTAGTTCGGGACAAAACCCATAGGAGAACACCTTCACAAGCAAGAAATTCTTGTATAGACATCTTTATAAAAGCCATTCCTTCATAGCATTCAACACTGTCCGACAAAATACTCAATAGCTAGCGATTAATCTCAAATATACATCTTATTTGTATATATATATCTGTATCTCTGTATATCTTTCAACATACAGTAAGATGCCACAGTATTGATTGTAGCTGGTGTAGCCGGCACAAGGCTGCCATCTTTGTGCTTGTAGCCCCGGCGAACGCTTTTCATTACGCATGCATGCCTCCTTGCATTTCTCTTTTTTTTTTCTTTTTCACAGCTCACAACGATTGCAGGTCCGGTCAGGAGAATAACGTAAACGTGCACATCTTTCCCTCCACACTTCACGACACGACCGAAACGGTTTAAAAACATACACAAATGCAACAAATTACGAATCGTGCCACGCTCGGTTAAAGTACACGATTAAAGGATTACTTAGAGCTCTCGATGTTTATAAATAGCGCCTCCTTTGGCCAGCATGAGGAGGTCAAAGGAACAGACAGCAGCATACGATTTATTTCGGGATGTACGATTAAAACACGTCGACGTATAAAACAAAACCTCCCATAAACGAATACTTGTACGCAATTCAATTCAAATCGTAGTTAATTATTGGCTGTTTTTAATTTCCTTGCCTGTTTAAGGTCTTCTGTCAATCAACTTCGGTGGGCGGGATGAACTATTCTGGCTGGGAAGTCTAGTGAAGTCGAAGAAGCCTCGTTCAATGTAGTTCAATGTAGCACGGCACTTTACTCAGTGAACATGTTAGCGTATCTTGACAAAGCTAGAACAGGTTTCTTAGCTATATTAGCGATTGTTACCTAGCTAACGTTAATATAAACATAGGTTATCTTAAGCCATCTATAATAATAATAATAATAATAATTAAAAAAAAAAATAGATTATCACTAGGCGGATTTCTATAACAGACTAAACGTGTGTCAGACCTGTATTAAAAGGAGAATGAGCTCGCTTACACGGAAACATATTTGAACGTGTGCTTGAGGTATTACGGTTACTTTTCCGTCGTTTAGCATGTTTCGTCTATGTCTCGCCATCGACACGGCCGTATTTCTAGCCGTCCCACGGGTTTCGCATAATCCTTTGCCGTTCTCCTATTGGTGGCTTTTGTACTGTACAAATGGTCACTCTCGGAGATTTTAAACACGGACCGGTTTCTGTCTCTGGTCGCGACGGCGCTAAATCGGCCGCCGGTCAGCACGTCACGTGCGTCCTGAGATCCGAGACGTACGATCGTCCAGCGTAAAGCTCTCAAGAGATCTCAGGCCCCAAGCAGAAACCATCTAGTTCAGAGTGTGACTCAGCTATCACTATCTAGAAGACACGATGTCATGAAAGTAGTCTCCATCCATGACTCAGTAACTTCAGTCGTGAGACCATGTGCTTGGATATACAGTATTACTGGTCATATGAATAGCCCATATGAATAGCTGATCCCACTCACTGAGATTGAATCGAATGACAGGAGACCTTACCATGAAGGAAAAACAAATAACACAGCCGTCATCAAGTCAGAGGAGGTACCTCGCACGCAAAGCCCACGGATAGAGCAACTAAATGGTTAAACTTGATTATATAACACTGCAACTCTAGAGAGCTGTGAAGAAAACGAACGACACAAACAGAGATCTCTCAAACGCATCCAGACGCCGTGTTGTCTGTCTAGAACGAGTCCGTCAAGGTGTCTGAGCTTTTGAATTTTCCAAGTTCTGGACTTTACGCACCAGGTGACAGTCATGTCAAAGGTCGGTACTTCACGTGGTTACTTGCCTTTTAGGATCTCCGAGTGTATTGAAGACTGTGGTCTGTGCTAATTAGGACATATCAAATGCAAGTACGTGAACGAACATACCATTGGATTTGTAGTATAACACTTGCTGGTGGAATGCTACTGATGCAGAACCAGCACCTATTCTTTCCCTGAGGTGACTGGTTCTGGTTCTTATGAAAAAAGAAGAGCCTGATCGGCTACTCTGAGGTAGCCTTCAGCCTAATAGTGAACTCTGATTAGCAGCCCTACTGCAGGTGAAAAATCCCCATTCTTCCACTCGTGAGAGCCGCATCAAAAAATATTGAGTGAGAGAGAGGCCTTGTCTTCTCCATGAAGCCTGGGATTCGCCTGATGCCTCTCTCCATGATCTGAAGCTCCTTCCAGTGACCGGCGTCCTTCATGTCCTCAGCTTGAGGATGATGGTGGCCAGCATGAGGAAGAACGTGTTCCAGCCGAGCGTGACGGCGAAGCCGCGCCACACCATCATGCGCGACAGACCCCATCCTGAAGAACATCACAGAACACTCAGATTTCAGTTTGCTTTGACCTGCATGGCAATTTTCTTTCATGTCATGTTAAAAATCCATAATATCTCACTTCAGTCCAAAGCCTTTTGATTGAAATAGACACTCATGTATTTACAGTGTATGGGGGCGAGGATCTCCTCATGGGAGTGTGTAGCGTCCACATGGACGACGTGACGGCGGCCATATTGCGCCAGAAAACCCATCACACACCAGCTATTAGAGGAGTGATGTAGCTAATTCAGAGATGGAGATTATTAAGGGACCATGATAGAGAAGGGCCAATGGGGGAACTACTCTTTACAAGACATGTCCTGGGATGTTTAACGACCACAGAGAATCAGGACCTCGGTTTAACGTCCCATCTGAAAGACGGTGCTGTTTTTACACTATAGTGTCCCCGTCACTACACTGGGGCATTAGGACCCGCACCGACCACAGGGTGAGCGCCCCCTGCTGGCCTCACTAATATCACTTCCAGCATCAACCTTAGTTTTTGGACCCGAGGACGTCTCCCATCCAGGTACTGGCCAGGCTCAACTCTGCTTAGCGTCAGTGTGAAACCAGGCGAGAGCTGCAGGATGATGAGGCTCTGGTAGAAAAGCCAGAGCAGCCGGTTTTTTCAGTCCAATACAAAATTTATGAAACGTAAAACAAATTAATAATTCGTTATACACTTAGGGTTATAATTACCAAGCGCTATTTATATCGACTGTACGTGTGGCGGCCTGGGAAAACCTCTTCACACGGGGAAATGTCGACTTTAGAATTTCTCTTTAGAATTTCTCTTTCTGACGTCTTTCTGACGTTTCCTGTCAGAAAAAGAATTTTCATTCAGTTCCTAATTACACTGGATCACTTTTTACCCGAACAGATCGTACAAGTTATCCAGGCATTGGAGTGTTACTCGTGTGTCCTGTGGCTTGCTATAATACTTTAGCGTTTATTGTTTACTCCACAAATGAAGCCAGTTAAGCTGTGGGGTGCCGGAGAGAAGATGGAAAACCTTCAACAGGTTTGAAAGGGGTTTCATTCGAGAGGGAGGTACGATGATAAGCTCGGTGAATAATTGAGGACGAGAGACGCACGCAGAGAAAGACAGAGAGAAAGAGTGAGGACAGATACGGAGAGAGGGAAAACCAAGAGTGACAGAGAGAGAGAGAGAGAGAGAGAGAAAGGGGGGATAGTGAGGGGAGGGTTAGGTGTCCTGATTGTCTGCTGCAACACGAGCTCATCATCATGGAACATAGATGAGACGTGAACCTCCGCTCAAACATGCTGTGTGTGTGTGTGTGTGTGTGTGTTTACTTTCTAAAGCCATAGGGCTGTGTGTAAGTGTAAGATTACCAATAAACATGATGCAGGAGAGTGCTTCATGACTGTCTGTGTGTGTGTGTGTGTGTGTGTGTGTGTGTGTGTGTGTGTGTGTGTGTGTGTGTGTGTGTGAGTGAGTGAGTGTGTGTTCACCTCGGTACATAATGCATCGCAGGGCTTCAGATGCGTACGTCTGAGGCAGCACAAGACTCAGGTATCGCAGCGGATACGGAATACACTCCACCGGCCAAATGACACCTACAGAGAGTTCGATAAGGAACGAGAGAAACGTGTGAGGATGATAAAGGGGGAGAAAAAAAGATAAATCGGAGGATAAGGTCATAAACTCAGACATGACTTCCTCCTCAGTCGGTCATTATCAGGCTTTTAGTGTATTTCTGCTGAGCCTCCCTCCCCTCCCCTCCCCTCCTCCCTCTCTCCCTCTCTCTCTTTCCTTTCCTTATCACCTTTTCTCATCACTCTCTCAATCCATCTCCTGATCCCAGTAGACTAGCCAAGATCAAATTGCACTTATGTCTTTCCTCATCAATCAGCGAGAAAAAAAAAAAAAAAAAAACCCACAAAAAAAATGATCCACCAACATTAAAGCGACGGTAAGCGACTTTCCTGGAAAATTACAATTTAGCTGAAACTGAGACCGTGGGGTCGAACGGGTGCGTCATCACTGAAATATCGATCCGTATCGATCCTGGTGTTCATTTTGAAAATGGATCCTCATGTAATAACGTTTATTCCCGTTTACTTTTTTTTTTTATTTATTTAACCTAATCTCTATTGACCTCACTTGTGGTGTACGGTACGTGTCATGTCGTTACTACAGAATTTCACTGTGCTGGAAGAAGAACCGTTTAGACAAAAACGTACGTATAATGGAAATCTAAGTGCAGTTGCTTTATTCTGTCCATAAATGTTTATGTGAAATGCTTGTACGCTTTTCAGTCTTCAGTCAAAGCTGAAACTTGGGCACAACAAACTACAACTCCTTTAATCGACACCTTCTGACCAATCAGAATCGAGAGATCGTCATATACTGTAAGTGACGTTAGCCGAACTGGTGGAGTCGTACCGCTGATGATGAGGTTGGGATAGAAGATGCCGAGAGCTGCCTGATTGGCCGATTGCTCGTCGTCGATGGCGGACGAAATAACCAATCCGAAGGAGATTCCGGTCACGCCCTGAAGAACGATCAGGCAGATGACTAGGACCAGGGAGCCTTCGTTGGGAATCTGAGAAAGAGAGAGCGAGAGTGAGAGAGAGAGAGAGAGAGAGAGAGGGAGAGCGAGAGGGAGAGAGAGATCCATTATAAGGCTGCATTATGAAGAATGTATTATATGTATTATAAAGAATCATAATTTAAAGTAACTGGCCTGATGCCTTCAATAAATCTACATGTTTGCCGAGATAGTGTATGAGTGTGAGATTGTGTGAGATTGTGTGCGTGTGTGTGTGTGTGTGTGTGTGTTGACTCACAGCTGACGTCTCCTTTATATAAATCCAAAAATCACTAAACATCACTCACTGCAGAAAAGGTTTTCCTACGTTACCCACAATGCCATTCTACCAGCTGATACTAGTACCAGTGGGATTTAGCCCTCGCCTTCACCTCTACCTAAAGAGAGTCGATGCAGCGGCGCGTTACTCCTTTACTCTATCCAGCTCCTTCACCTCCTCATCTATACGCTCTGCTTGTAGAATTTGTAATGGTTTTAATGGTTATAACGGGGATTGTATTGGTTTTAATGGAAACTGTAACGTCCCTATGCGTCTCTACTAGTAATTGGTTACCTTCCATTGGTGGCATGTTACTGTATGTCTAGTGGATACCATGAAGGACCAATAGAACACCTTTGACATTGGGTAATGGTTTTAATGGTTAACAGCTGGTTTGTAATGGTATTTGTAGTGGAAACCATTAGAATTTCTGTGATGGTTTCTATTGTTTTATTTCAGCAGGGGTGGATCAGGGTGGAGGTTTTACTTTAAATGAATAAATATGGAATATTCCTGCTATTTGAAAGACAAATTTCTTGAAGCATGCAGTTAGAAAAAAAGGTTTTAGGTCAATTCCTATTGGCTACATGGGCACAAAAGACATTCGGTTTAGTTTATTAAGTTTATTTGTCAGCGACCATGTATGAAAAACATTTCTCTGAAAAGAGATGAGATTATTTGCACCAGGAAGTGTGGTCAGGACAGGATATGATTACTACAGTATGTCTCATTCTGATTGGCTACACTTGAGGTAGATGGAACATTATGTACTGTACAATTATTCCATCAGGAATTATTCCAAATCTGAAAAACTTGACTTTTCAGATTTTTCTCATTGAAACAATCCTGGTTTTGTCGTCTTGGTACACAATTAGTTGCACTTAACATGTACCAAGATCACAGATGCTGAATATTTCAGCCATACAGCCCCCTCCAAAAGTATTGGAACAGCCAGGCCAATTCTATTGTTTTCGCTATACGCTGAAGACATTTAGTTTTGACGAAAACATGAAAAGGAGACGTTAGATCAGAATTTCAGCTTTCATTTCACGATACTTACATCTAGATGTCTTAAACAGCTTCGAACATGACACCTTCTGTTTGAACCTTCATATTTTTTAAGCGATCGAAAATATTGGAACATGCGACTGATATGTGTTTCTTGTTGCCAAGGGGTGCTCTGTTAAACTGAATGTTTGAAGAATTAATAGAGCTGAGTGTCTACTCTTGGTTTGAGTCCTAGTTTTCGCCTGTGAAGACTGCATTTGTTGTTAAAAAGGATAAACCAACGTGAAGATCAGAGAGCTGTCTATGGGAGAAAAGCGAGACATTTTGAAGCTGAGAAAAGAGGGGAAAATCGAACAGAGACATTGCTAAAGCATTTGGTATAGCCAATACAACAATTTCGAATGTCCCGAAAGAGAAAGAAACCACTGGTGTACTGACAACCAGACACGGAACAACTGAAAGAAGCTGCATTAAAAGCCTGGGTCACTGGCTTGTTGCAGTTATTGCAAGCAAGACCAAATATTAAGTGTTATTTACTTTAAGAGTATCTGTTCTTATACCTTTGCTCACCTAAAAATTGCGTGGTCTGCCACCAAAGGTGCCATGTTTTAAGTTGAAATTTTATCAGGAAATGAAATCTGAAACGCTGATCTGTTGTCTCATATTCATCTTTTGATCTCAAACACAAATGTCTTCAATGGATAGCAAAAAAAGAGAGACTTGGCCTTGCTGTTCCAATACTTCTCACACATATTCATACTTTAAGATGCTCAAGATGGGCCAAACTTTAAAAAAAGAAGAATATATATATATATATATAGTCAGTATTTGAATTTGAATTATAGCATGCTAGTCCTTTAACTAGAACACAAAAGTACACTCAAAGGACTGCCATAATTAATGTATCCTGAAGTCCAATGTCGCCCCCTACTGGATGGATGAAAAACACAAAGAGCCATTATGGGTGTAGAACAGTCATCACTAACCCTCTTCCTTGAGGTCTACCTTCCTGCAGGTTTCATCTCCAACTAAAACCAAACACAACTCCTTCAGTTGATCAAGAACTTCTTAAGGTAATGATAAGATGGTCAGGTGAGCACAATTATGGCTGGAGCTAACGTCTTAAGGAAGGTAGATCTCCAGGAACAGGGTTGGTGACCATTGGTCTAGATCTCTACAAACAACAATCATGTTAACAGCACTATCGTAGTGCGGTGAAAAGCAGAGAGGGTTAAGGCGCTTGCTCAAGGGCCCAACAGTGGCTTCATAATTCGTAACTCATTATTCATAAGACGCACACTTACCTTAAAGACGAGCAGTATAAAGAGCAGGAGCAGGATGATCTGGACGCTGATGACCAACAGCTGAGTGAAGAGATGTGCCAGCATGGTCTCCAGAGAACTCACGCCTACACCGGAAAGGAAGGATGAAGATAGGGAAAATGATGATAAAGAAAAATGTGAGTGTAATAAACAATATCTCACTGCCTCCATCTAGTGGTTCATGGAGGAAATGAATTTTTTGGAGAGAGAAAAATGTGAGGACGAATAGGAACTAAAGGCCCGAGTTTGTGCAAGAGAGTGAGGAAAGTGAATAGTGAATTAAGGAAGACATATTTAGTGATATATATATGTATATATATATATAGCCTCAAATGCCACTGAAAGTGTCTCACCTGCCACCCAGCACCTGTCCAACAGCCCTTCTTTCCTTTCCAAGACGAAGGACAGAGCAGTGAGTCCCACCGCCAGGTAAAAAGTGATGCTGTGTTACAGATGAGAATAAAAAATGTACAATAACTTCAGGAAATTTTCACTAAAACATGTAGTCACGGTATCTGAAAATGTATAAACCTGCTCCAACAGATGCCCCAACATTGTGACCCATTATTATTATTATTATTATTATTATTATTATTATTATTATTATTATTCCTACGACCACTTCTCTTGTTTTTTGTTAAGTACAGTGTGGTCCAAAAGTCTGAGACCCCATTGAAAAGCTGGGATTTCTTTTTTTCCATTTAAAAATTGAAAATAAAGAGAAGGTTTTAAAAAAAAAAAAAAAAAAATTTTTTAATCATTTTGAAATACTTAGAACAAAGAAAGTAACTCTTCGATATCTTGAATATTTAATATTCAAGATTCTACACTATTTCTAGGCCCCGATTTTAAACGCCCCTATGTAAATCTATTCAACTTTTTGATATTGACCACGCTAACTTCTTTGTCCGGAAGGTCAGAGGTCAGATTTTTCCTCATGTCTAATCCCTTCTATTGAAGCGCATGATCAGACGACACTCCGATGGATTAGATCTCAAATGGATCGGGTAAGGTTCTGCACGGAACCCGCGTAGTCCGTGCCAGCTCGAGTCCACACTGTCATTAAAGCAAAAAGAGGACGTACCGAATCCTAAGAAACTCCGAAATTCAACGAACTGTTTCACCGATTCTACATTTTCACTAGCGCTCTCAGACTTTTGGACCTCACTGTATAAGGAGGATGTAATGTTACCTCAGGACAGCTCCTGGAGTCACAAAGGTAGTGAATGTAGTGTTCGGACTGCCGTATATTGGCTCCTCGAACTACAGGGTAGAAGGGAAGAACGATGAAAATACAAGCATCTCCGTCAAAGAATTGTGTCACGAATGCAGGTTTTGATACCGATACCGTCGTCGAAACTTTAACACCAGCCCAGTATGCTCACGTGACGGATTAGTAATCATGAGAACCAACCCTATGTGCGCTCCGTTACGCGTTTTACACACACTCGTGTCAACGTTTCCCCACGACTCGGAAATCACGGTGACTTGGAGCACAATAAAATGGATTAACCTTAAAGTAAAATCATTTGCTTGGCATTTCATACTGCATATTTTTTACTTACATCGGCTTGCTAGTTCACTTACTGGCTAGCTAGCTAGCATGCTAACGTTTGTAAAAACAAATTTTTTTATAAATGAAGTCAACTACACATCAGAAGATATTTGACAAGTAACGTAGAATTCTTAAAGACTATGTACACCAGTACAGTATGAAAAATAACTCTAGCGTGCTAACGACGTGGCTTGCTAACTATTTCAAGTGGTACTGCAGCTAGATAGCAGAATTAGCTAATTTAGCTACACCTTTTTTTTTTCTTCCCAGGAGATCTCAAAGCCTTCATTCTGTGAAGTCTACAGCTCAAGATGGATTGATTTCTTGCCGAGTAATGGCGCGCTAAAGGAAATTCACTTCTATATCAATAGCTGTGCATTACTACACTGCAAAAAAAAAACAAACAAACAAAAAAAAAAAACCCCGACATCTTAGCAAGTAATAATATCTTGTATAGTCGAATTTATCAAGTATTTCTTATTATAAGACGACAATAAACCGAATAAAAGACAATTCAACCTATTTCTAGACATTTCTACTCGTTTCAAGCTTGAAATAATTTTAGAAATAAACTCCACCGTGCAAAATTTAAAGCTTCGACTTAGCTAAAAATAATAGGTTTAATAATCTTATATTTGTTTTTTTTTTTTTTTGTGATCCAACACACTCAGCAACACGCTCACTGAAAGACAGATGTAACATAAAGGTTCGTCGTTGCCGGTTTTTTCCCGGCTTTGCACGTGGGAAGTGAGACCGCAAGCTTCAGGCTTGTAAAATGTCGTGTCTTGTGTTTAACACTAGAGAGCACTACAACACACACAGGACACACAGCGATCCTACCTTAATCGGAACAGACACTAGGTAGGCCTGACTGCCCATCTTACTTCCCACGAAAGCCTGAAACAGAAACACACACACATTTCAGAGTACTGGTCTTTTTAATAGACACGTTAAAGCCCCACAATAATCAGATCATCTCTGGGCAGTACTAGACGTGTACGTCTCACCGGACTGGAGTCCCACAAGACACAGTGCGGGTTTTAATTTAAATTTTAACTTTCACGTGGCTGGGGGTAGGCTGTCTTAATTTTTTTACTTTCACGTGGCCGGGAGCAGGCGTTTTTTGTTTGTTTGTTTGTTTTTTGACTTTCACGTGGCTGGGAGTGGGCAGTTTTTTACTTTCACGTGGCCAGTAGCAGGCGTCTTTTAAAAACTTGTTCTTTCGCGTGGCATGCAGTTTTATTATTTTTTTTAACTTTCACGTGGCCGGGAGCAGGCGTTTTTAAAAATTTATTTTTTTTACATTCGCATGACCAGGAGCAGGCATTTTTTGTTTGTTTGTTTGTTTTTTAACTTTCGCATGGCCAGGAACGGGCGTTTTTTTTTCTTCACGTGGCTGGGAGCAGGGATTTTTTAAACTTTCACGTGACCAGAGGTGGGTGTTTTTTTTTCTTTCGCATGGCCAGGAGCGTGTGAGGTTGATTTTTTTTCTACTTTCACGTGGCTGGGAGCGGGTGGGGGGCCTCACACCTCCTGGGTTAGGTGTTTGCATGTTCTCCCTGTGCTTCGAGGGTTTCCTCCGGGTACTCCGGTTTCCTCACCCAGTACAAACAAATGCATTGTAAGCTGTTTGGCATTTCAAAAATATCCATAGTGTGTGAATGGGTGTGTGAGTCTTCGATTGTGCCCCGCGATCGGTCGGCACTCCAGAGTGTCCCCTGCCTCGTGCCCCGAGTTCCCTGGGATAAGCTCCAGGCTCCACGCAACCCTGAGTAGGATAAGCGGTACAGAAAATCAAAGGATGCGAGCGGGTGTTTTTTTTACATTCATGTGGCCAGCAGAAGGTAATTTTTTTACTTTCACGTGGCCAGGAGAAGGTATTTTTTTTTAACTTTCACGTGGCCAGGAGTAGGTATTTTTTTTACTTTCACGTGGCCAGGAGTAGGTGCTCAGATATGAAGCTCGGAGGACAAAGAAAGGTCATGTATGTTAACCAGGGAGCGTGTTGGAAACAGCATGCAGTTAGTCTAGTTTTATCTAGAGTGACATACAGAAATACATTTTTTAGATTAATCTCAATCATACAACGGGGCAGTTGAGGGTCAAGGGATTCAAACTCATGACCTTCCAATTAGTAGTCCAATGACATAACCACTGACCTGCTACTACCTTCTTTAGCAGGTTAGATTTGGTCAAGGTTGCCGTGGTTTAAAATAATCACGTTGCGGTTTGTAGCCGTCAGTCATATAAGCAGCGTTTTAGGGCCACCACGCCACCAGAGGGCACTGTATACACACTGTGGGTTCAGAAACAGCTTATTTGTTTACATTTTGGGAAATTGAACCAGGTCTGGTTGAGAACAGGAAAAGGCAGGTCAGAATTCCTTCATCATAAAGAAAACCCAGTCCCTTACTCACCTCTAGCCTATACACATGAGCAAAGTCACGCGGTATAAAACTTTTTTTTTTTTTTGGAGGTTTTCTTTCATTTCCTCGTCTCTCTTTCTCAATCTCAATTCTCGATTCTCCCGGTCACGATTTTGGCACACGGAATCATTATTCTAAATTCCTTCCGCTTTACAGATATGCATCATGGAAATGCAGAGTTTAAACAAATATTAACAAGAATGAATGCGAAAGGAGAGATTATGGCGACACTCTGCAATGTAGACTAATCAGCGTAGCCACGGTTTAGCTTTACCTGAAATGCTTCATGCAGCTTCTTTTGCAGCATTATTCCTATCTGTCGATCTAAAAAAAAAGAAAGAAAGAAAGAAAAGAAAACACAAGTTTATTCACAAGTTTCATTTCCTTCATGAAATCAGTGTCGAATCGCACAATAACGTCTAATCAGAACCTCAAACTCACTCGTCAAGTCGAGCCAAACGTGGACGGACCCCCCCTCGACGATGTCTCTGGAGACTCTCGGCTGCAACATCCTGTCCGTACACAAACAAATCGTCCCACGTGACACCCCGGAAACTATTCGTGATTAATCAGACATCCGGATTTCCCTGCAGCTACGTAGCAAATCTTGCTAACAACTAAGCGAAGCTACCCGTTGATCATGGTGTAAAACTTATAGATCAGTACATCATTAAACGCATGCATATTCGACAGTGTAATCCTTATTTAAACGACACACATTCCTGTGTGACTGAGTGGACAGAAAGACAGACATAGAGAGAGAGAGAGAGAGAGAGACAGACAGACAGGTGACCTGCTTTTCGTCTCTCACACACTGATTCAACTCTCTCTCATTCTCTCTCTCCTCTTTGCTACAATCATCATCACCTGACCCTGTTTGTTCGGGTGTTCAAGTATTTTTAGACCGTTAGCCAAACACCTCGCGCAGGTAAACCGTGAGGTAACAGCAGGTAAATGTCAGGTATTATTGATTGGACATTTCGTCTACGTGTGCATACTCGGCTGATGCTGAGGGCCGAGCGTCTGAGCCAGTGTTTTTTCATACAGCAGATAATCACCGCATGTGAGGATTTCAGGGAAATACCAGTTGAAATGAATAAATTCTTAAGTAACCCGCTAGACATGATTTCATACCTTTTTATACAGCAGCACTGTTGACAAATCGATTCGGATTTAAACAGCATGTAAACGTCGTCTTGAAATCCTCACCTTTTGGTCAGGTAGCTGGTGAAGTTCTTGCCAAACTCGATGACGCCCCAGTACTCCCCGTTACGGGCGCCTTCAAAAGCAGCAGAATGGGAGAGGTTCACCTGCAGGGATGAGAGTCAAATTTTTAACTATGGTCCAAGAGAGAAAGTCCAAGGCAATGTCCAACGACAAATTAGTTTCAACGATTAGAACGTATCGCCAGTGGTGTCGACACGGACGTCTCTGCCACCAACAAGTCTAGTCTTTCTTGTTACTAATTTGTATTTGTTTGCCAGAAATACCATTACAATATACACTACCGGCTAAAAGTTTAGACACACTCATTCTTTATTTTTATTTTTTAATAATAATAAAGTCATCGAAACTCTGGAGTAACACAAATGGAGCTATGTGAATTATGTTGTGATTAAAAAAAATCCCAAATAAATCAAAATAATTTTGTATTTGATCATCTTCAAAGTCGACGCGCTTTTCGCCTAGAAATTCCCAGAAACGTATTCTTGGCGTTTTTCTCATCCGATTTCTCGAGGAATTTCCCCGAGATGCTTTTTAAACGGTATTAAAGGAGTTCGCACCGACGCCGGACTCTCGTCGGCCGCTTTTCGGAAAACATCTCCCTCCGAGTCGTGCGTTTAAATAAAGATTTTCCTGTGAATAAAACGTCCGCTTTCTAACGACAGAAACGATCACGTCGTCGCGATTATATTTTTGCCCACGACACCGATTTCACGCGTTTGATCTCACGCCTTCAGATCGAAAGCTTTTTAACGTCGCGAGAAACGTTTCGGTCGGGCGTCCACAAACTTTTGACCGGCAGTGTATTTCAATCAGGAAGCAAGCTATTGAAGGAAAAACTATTTTAGACATTTGCCCTTGCTGTGACCTTGACCCTGTTCGGATCAAGTTCAAAATCTAATCAGTAATATTAAATACTACACTCATTCAAGCACTATTTCATGAGATATTGCGCTAACGCCTCCACCACTTGGTAGGCTTCTAAAGGGGATCCTGAGCCGCGCTACAGAAAAGCATTCACCTTAACATGAGGACAATGCAAGGCTGAATCCTGATGATGCGACAGCCATCCATGACCAGGAGTCCTAGAGAGCAGAATTAACCATGCTCTCTGGATCATAGGCATGGTCTTTAATCTTTAATAGCATTCTTACTACTTCACTCACTGTGGCCAAGCTCATTCCATTAGAGCTCAAATGGTGAGAGAACGTGTCCGTAACGTACCATTATAACCTAGATGTCAATAAACTGTCATGGTCTCTAGGTTGCTGACTTTACAATAGAACATCTTTGAGACTTGGGACCCGAGGGAGCGAAATCGGCAGTGCTCTCTGGGTGGGCGGGATCTTATACGCTCTCTCCGCTGTCAATCAGAGCCACACTAGCCAACTGTGCGCGTCTGTTTATTGTCATTTCAAACGCATACAGCCGCCAGAGTACACCGTGAAACAAAAGAACAACACACAGGCTGCTCATGAGACTACACAGAACTAAATAAAACTACACAGACATACACAGGACTACATGAAGTGCACGTGTGCAAACCCAAAACCACTGCGTCCTTCCATTCATTTGTACTATAAAGCCTGTTACGGCAATTATACGTGATACCAATTCTGTATAGTATACTGAAGTAGCTTTACGCTACAACGCGTAAATGCCTTTAGACCACGAATAACCTCGGTTCCTTTCGTTATTTAAACAGCTAGTGTGTCTTAGAGGCTCGACTTTTCGGTTCCTGAAAGCTCATGAGGCTGTGGACAGAAGTTCAGTCTGATAATCGCTGTGCCATGACACGTGTTCAGGCCATTAACCAGACTGAAGTTAAACGTTGTCTATTTCCTGTTCTGACAGAGGAAGTGAGAGTGAGAGATCTGGAGGCTTTATAAAGTTCTATCTATCTATCTATCTATCTATCTATGTAATATAGTTGCGATATAGATGGATGATTACACGGAAAGACAGACAGATCTAATTATCCATCCATCCATCCTAAATGTTTGACAGATAATGGATAGATTGCTGGACAAAAAGAGTTAACAGTTATATAGTTAATTATGAGCATGCATAGCAGACTATTCACTGTAATCAGTTACCAGTTGTTAATTGAAAGAAGAACTTGTTTCAGCATTATCTAATTAACATAGAATCATTACCAAGTTTGGTAAGCCAGCGTGATCATGATTCATGTTGAGGTTTGATATACTGAACCAGATGGTGGTACCTGGGAGATGCTGGTGTTGTCGAGGAAAGAGAGGAGAGAGCGGCTGTAGGCGCCCGAGCTGGTTTCGTTATTGACCACAGCCACCTGGATGCCCTTCGGATCACCGCCGATGCACAAACACATCAGACAGATCTGAATCACGGGCAACAGGAACTGAAAACACAGTGAGCTGTGCGCGGAGGAAAAGAGAGAAACTGGCTTAAAGCGACCTTTCGGATCTAAAAATGTTTGTTGGTTGAATGTTTCCTCCTCAGTAAGTAATAAGAACAGTAAGGATTTTGCAGCGTAATGATTGTAATAACTACCCCGGATTTCTTCTCATTCGCACCATCGTCTTGATCGTCAGCGCTGCGATGTTTCGCCATTTTGGAATGACGTGCCGTGCTCTCACCTTCCAGTCCGCTGTACACACACACACACACACATACATCCCAATACACTCATAAACACACACACAACAGCACAGCGTGAGGTCTAAATGATGCTAGTTTTCCAGTGTTTTGTAATCACCTTTAAATTTGGGGATGTCTGATGTCGCCGATACATCCTTCCCCAAAATGGGCTCTCTGCACTCGTCCCTCAGGCTGTCTGGAGACACGCTGTTACTGTACACAGGACCCTGAGAACTGTCCGGGGGCCCCACTTGGTCCGAGACCTCACAAAGCTGTAGAAAAGCATTCTCCAGGGTCTGATGTGCAAATGCACAAACACACACACACATACTTTAAATACGTTAAATATTTCCACTAATATTTATGATATACTGTATTTACACTTTCTCGATCTTTCGTCTATCTTGCCTAATGTATAGTCTAAACGAAGACCTGTGTATTGCGCGTGTATGTGTGTGTTTATGACGACGAACTCACGACTGAATTGTGCTGCTTCATGATCTCCTCTGGGTTGGCTTCAGCCAGCAGTCTCCCGTTCCTCATTAACCCCACCTAAGCATGATTTAACACCATCATTAGCAACATCAGAGTGCCGTGGGATTTTAAAAGGCACACAGCAGAACTGGAAGAACATTAGTGAGGGCCAGGATGTGTTTCCTCTGTGACACCTAAAAGCCGCCACATCATGGCGCTGTAACGGAAGCTGAACACACTCAAAGGAAAGTGCTGTCTACCCTCTTCTGCATACATAAGCTCATAAAGGCAGAACTATCTGTATCGCTTATCGGTATCGACCGATATCACTCTGAATAATCGGTTATCGGTATCGGATGAGAAATTTTGTATCGGTGCATCTCTAATGTTTACCCATACAGCCTTTCTTTCTTCTTCTTCTTCTTCTTTTTTTTTTAGCAACGCAATTAGTGAAAAACTGCTACACTCTGTTATCATATATGCGTCATTGCAGGAAGTGCCACAAAATGTTGCAAGAGACTCAATCCAATGATTTAAGGTATGTATTCAGAGTGGAGTAGGGAGGAGTTAGTACTGAAATTGCATGCATCGGTCTAAACTCTGCACGAGATACAAACAACCAAGTTGCGGAGCTTGCCCAAAAACTGTCGAGAGCAAAAATTGTTATCAGTCCCTATTTTCTATCCCCTGATATTTTGTTAGGCTTAAAGGAAATGACTTATTTTAGTGGTCTAGACCCCCATATCTGTTCAGAATCAAAACACCTGCATAATATGAAGAACTTTCCCCACCTAACTAGCTCAGTATCTGGAACTTAAGTCACCTAATTTGCAACCCACATAGGCCTGAATGACTGGTTCTAGTCAGGACAAGTTTGTTTAGCCAGGCTGATATAGTAAACTATCCTACAGTACTTAAGACAGCAGGCAGGTCGAGGTTAAGCCCATAAATCACACGAGAAATCTGAAGAGCTGACAGGAGACCGGAGGCCGTAATGTTTGCGCTGTTTCAATTAGACACGGACCAAAAGTTCACCGAGTTCATCGTGCAGTCTGGAAAAGCATCACGTGGAATCGAATCTTAGAATCAAAATCGGCGTCAACTCCAAAATTTAGCCCTTATTAGTTTAACATGGCACCCGTGGAGCGCATTCATTCACGTTTACTGTTACACTGAGACGGCTTTGGGCTCATACTCGCCTGTATAAGATGTTATTTGATTAACAGACCAAGAGTGTGTATATCTCACCATGTTGGCTTGTCTGGCCTCCTCTATGTAGTGTGTAGTGATGATGACGGACACCTGTCCTCCTTTCACAATCTCCACCAGGTGCTGCCATATTCTGTAGAGATCAGACAAGTGCATTTCAGCTGGTGGACAATAACATAACCGAGCGCTAAAATCTACTCTTTACTGGTCGTTTGGCCTGAATAATACCTACAACATAGAACACTAGGGTGGTTAGTGTTACCACGTCAAAGTTCATTCATTTCCTATAACAGCATCCCGGAGTGCTTTATTCCACAGCGATTAAAAACAAAACAAAAAAACGGCCAATGCTGTACGTTTTCACTTTTTATCGTTGCAAATGATACCGTGGAACATCCATTAGTTCCTGTTATCATTTATATTAAAGCAGCTAGAAACCGTCGTTCCCTTGAAGTTAATAATACAAAAAAAAGTGACAAAAATAAATAAATAAATAAATAAATCCCAAAACCCAAACTCCTCTGTCCTGAATAACACAACATATTAGAAAGAGAACATTAATATAAACCCGTGACACGCCTGATAACTACTTTCACAACTGCTGTTATAGAAAATGAATCAACCAATCAGAATGGAGAACTCAACAGTTTTGGTTGGCTGAAATGTGGACTCCTGATTTAAGAATTTGTTTGAGATAATAATAAAGAAATTCTTTACATGCCACTGAAGGAGAACAATAGCAGAGTTCAGTTGGGAAACACACACACACACGCACACGTTTGTATAATATGCTGCATATCATAGCTCTGAATCTGAGTAACAGGTGTTTTCAGAAATAAGACTGCATGTCAGGTTGTAAATGTATTTACCAGGAGAGAGAAGCAGAAGTGGTGTAAAACTCTCTGTTATTGATTTAGAATATAGTGCAAGGTTCATGCGCTTAGCGAGGGTGAGAACGGGGGAAGCTGAGAGAGACGGAGAAATAAAGAGGAAGTGTGTACTTGGCTCGTAGAACAGGATCTACTCCTACTGTGGGCTCGTCGAGGATGAGGAGCTGAGGGTTCTGAAGAAGAGCAGCACTCAGAGAAACGCGGCGTCGCTGACCCCCACTGAAAATAACCAAAATACAACCAGTTAATAACTAATAAACAACCGGTTTACCAACCGATAGGAAGGACGGAAGACTCTTCTCTGTTCTGGCACCTACTGTACAGTAGGCGGTGGAATGAACTTCCACTAGATGTCCGAACACATAGTACATAAATTAGCACAAAAATATTATGTATTATCTGAGTACTTTTCGCGCACGGTGGCTTAGTGGTCAGCACGTTCGCCTCGCACCTCCAGGGTCCGGGGTCGAGCCCCATGTGTGTGCGGAGTTTGCATGTTCTCCCCGTGCTGCGGGGGTTTCCTCCGGGTACTCCGGTTTCCTCCCCCAGTCCAAAGACATGCATGGTAGACCGATTGGTGTGTCTAAAGTGTCCGTAGTGTATGAATGGGTGTGTGAGTGTGTATGTGATTGTGCCCTGCGATGGACTGCGATCCAGGGTGTACCCCGCCTTGTGCCCGATGCTCCCTGGGATAGTCTCCAGGTTCCCCGTGACCCTGAAAAGGATTGAGCGGTAGAAGATGGATGGATGTGTACTTTTCTTACTATATTACCGCCCTTACAGAGTTTTTAGACTGATGCGATTCGTAGTCTGTGACCCTAGTGAACCAGTATCAGGATGTATTTATTGACAGAGACTTCAAAGCACGTCTGGATAAGGGCCTGTGCCAAATGCCACGGATGTAAATGTAAAACCAACAATTACACTTTACTGTTATCAACAAATAAACAACAAGAAATATCATCCGTCCATTTTTAGCCAATTAAAGAAAATAAATGTTCATAATATAACCACTAAAGATACACCAACCAATGAATAACAAAACCAAGCAGAAGTTGATTTATGAACCAAATATCAACTGAATCCAACATAAATAACAGTCAATTGGTAAATTAAACAAAGAATGATCAATCCTTTATCAACCACAAATCCAACCAATGATCAGCAAGAATAAGGAACTGTCAACTCCCAACCAATTACCAACCAAAATCAAGCAATTACCAACCAAAATCAACCAATTACCAACCACACATACCACCAATGATCAGCAAGAACAAGGAACTATCACCTCCCAACCAATTACCAACCAAAGTCAACCAATTACCAACCAAAATCAACCAATTACCAACCACAAATACCACCAATGATCAGCAAGAATAAGGAACTACCAACTCCCAACGAATTACCAACCAAAATCAACCAATTACCAACCAAAATCAACCAATTACCAACCAAAATCAACCAATTACCAACCAAAATCAACCAATTACCAACCACAAATACCACCTATGATCAGCAAGAATAAGGGACTATCAACTCCCAACCAATTACCAACCAAAATCAACCAAAATCAACCAATTACCAACCACAAATACCACCAATGATCAGCAAGAATAAGGAACTACCAACTCCCAACGAATTACCAACCAAAATCAACCAATTACCAACCAAAATCAACCAATTACCAACCACAAATACCACCTATGATCAGCAAGAATAAGGGACTATCAACTCCCAACCAATTACCAACCAAAATCAACCAAAATCAACCAATTACCAACCACAAATACCACCAATGATCAGCAAGAATAAGGGACTATCAACTCCCAACCAATTACCAACCAAAATCAACCAATTACCAACCAAAATCAACCAATTACCAACCACACATACCACCAATGATCAGCAAGAAAAAGGAACTATCACCTCCCAACCAATTACCAACCAAAATCAACCAATTACCAACCACAAATACCACCAATGATTAGTAAGAATAAGGAACTGTCACCTCCCAACCAATTACCAACCAAAATCAACCAAAATCAACCAATTACCAACCACACATACCACCGATGATCAGCAAGAATAAGGGACTATCAACTCCCAACCAATTACCAACCAAAATCAACCACTTATCAACTAATTGCCAACAAATGATCAATGAAGTACCAGACAGTTACCAAATAAACAATACATCTGTAAAGAAATAACAACTGACGGTCTCCAAATAACAACTTGATGATCACACATTGATGAAACATTTTTTCTAGCGATTAACAAATAAACAATTTCTTAATCAATAAACTTCCAGGCAAAACGAAATTTTTGTCCAACAAATTTCTAACCAAAACAATCCGGTATCAATCATCCTAAAATCAACAAATTATAACCCAATTACTAATCCATAAACAACCAATTCTCAACCGATTATCAATTCAAAGACGGATATATTGAACAACAATTCCCAACACAATGAACCTGAATGTCCTGATTTCACCACCGTGATCCTAATATATTCAGTGTTTTCTCTTTCCTGTTGCTACGGCCATGATTTATTCTCACCTGTTGCTTGTTCCCGTCAATAGCTTGGATTTCATCTGTGTTTTCGGGAATTATTCTTGTTCCCTGTGCTTTGTTTTGTTTTTTTCAGCCTGCTTGACCTAGTTCTGGATTATTTGCCCTCGATAACTCTCTCAGCCTGTGTTTTTTTACCGGCTGGATTATAAACATCGGCTTGTCTTTAATAATAAACACGCTAAATCGACGCAAACCCAAACGACTGTCTCTGAAATATTCCCTATCAGTTTTCATCACTGAATTTATTACAGACTTTTTTTTTCTAGTAAAAGAATGAACTAAACTCTAAACCCGACTGGAGCACTTTACAAACTGGGTCACATGGTTAAATGCTTCAGAGAGCAGAGTATGAAAAAAAACGGCCACAATGTGTCTTTGTTCCCGGCTGCGCTTTCAAAATACGATGTACTTGACGTGTTTACAAGGGATTTACCCATACGGTTTGATCTCATACCGCTGACTTATACACTGAAAAAGCTTTGAGATGGAAAGTAGAACTTTTTAAAATTTAAAGAAAAAATAAAAAATACAACAGTCGTGTATATAGCGATTAAGTCCTTCGCGAATTATTAAACACAGATTCTGAACACACAGTGCACGGTAAAAGTCTAACCACAATTAGACACGCCTTGTGTGAGAGCTCTGGTACTGCAACAGATCTTGCTAAACTGGATTAGGTGTGTAAGCTTAAGTGTTAAATTAAGAACTGGAAAAGGTTAAAGATAACAGTATTCATCTACAAAGCATGTTCAATGAAGAATAATGTTGTGTAGTTTAACTTATACAGTAGAGCACAGTGAAATTGTTTTCTTCGCATATCCCAGCCTGTCAGGTAGCTGGGGTCAGAGCGCAGGGTCGGCTGGGATACAGCGCCCCCTGGAGCAGAGAGGGTTAAGGGCCTTGCTCAAGGACCCAACAGTGGCAGCTTGGCAGTGCTGGGGCTTGAACCCCCGACCATCTTATGAGTAACCCAGAGCCGTAACCCAGAGCCGTAACCCAGAGCCGTAACCCAGAGCCGTAACCCAGAGCCGTAACCCAGAGCCGTAACCCAGAGCCGTAACCCAGAGCCGTAACCCAGAGCCGTAACCCAGAGCCGTAACCCAGAGCCGTAACCCAGAGCCGTAACCCAGAGCCGTAACCCAGAGCCGTAACCCAGAGCCGTAACCCAGAGCCGTAACCCAGAGCCGTAACCCAGAGCCGTAACCCAGAGCCGTAACCCAGAGCCGTAACCCAGAGCCACCACTGCCCCCTTTGGCGGGAACGCTTTTCAGAAAGAGAGACACAAACCAATTCTAGGCGTCTCTGAGAGCACGTATTCAGAAGAGGGTAGAGCCTTCACGTGTCTTAGAGGGAATGTGTATTTGTCTTCACCCTCCCCGGTCGATGTGGAGAATTAGATTGTGGACGGAATTGGCAAAATGACCACGTTAGAAAGAAACTGGGGTAGAAATCTTTTTAAAATAAAAGAATCTGTCTTTTTTTGATGAACATGACTCTGACTCTCTGTAGATTCCGAGCCTTGGATTAGCCAAAATAGAGATTTTGCATTATGCAAAATAAAAAGACTCAGCCACCACAGCCTCTTGTGTGTTTGAGGAACATTCAGATTGATCTGCAGGTCTCTAAAAAAAATCCTGTGCGTGTAAATAGCACTGAAGCAGCCATGCATGTTCTATACAACTTGTGTTTCTACACTACGTACAATCCAAATGGCTCTCATTAATAACAACTTAACATGTTAAGGAAAGAAGTGAAATGTCTAAAAAAAAAAAAAAAAAACCTTTAGGCAAAAATGAAAAACTTCAGCCATATACAGAATCGATCAGATCCAAGCTTAAGAATCACGTTTATATATATATATATAGTCATAGCCTTTGTGATAAATACTGTATTTGTGCCTTTGTTTCCTGCAAAACATGACCTCTGAGCAAATTAAGGCCAATAAATGAACAAAAGACATGAAAAACGAGTGTAATGTACAGAGAGTGTGAAAGAAAGGAATGATACATGGGAGAAACCAAAAAGGTGGATAAATGGGGGTGTTAACAGACTGGTCCACATTTATCATGTCACTTAGCATTAATTCTGATGGAAACTAATCAACTTCGTACAAAAGAGTCAGTCAGACAACATGGCCTACTTTCTTTCCTTATTCTTTTCTGCAGCTCTTTATGTCTCTTCCGCTCTCTCAAGTTACATTGGACTGCATACATACTGGCACTCACTGAGACTAAATTACTGTATGAAATTAACTTCAGACACAATGATTCAGATTTTTCACTGAACACCCGAAGAAATGAAGTACCGAATTGAAATGCAAACAAAGTACAATTGGCCATTCTTGAAACACTATGTATTTTAAAAACTCTTCCACTAATTGTAAACTGCAAACATGCATTAAGGCATCATCTTCATGCATCTTAATGAAAGAGACATGTTTGAGGTTTGCATCAAGACTGGGATCCTGAGAGATGCCATGAAAATGTTGTACAAGTGAGAGCTTTTTGCTTTCATACAGACATGAGGGAGCGATATGAAGTTTGTGGGACAAACAAGCACCATGATCTTTTCCAGTGTTAATTCATTCTTCCTTAGTAACTGCCTACTCAGTGTCATGGTGGTTTAAATACTAGTTTGTTTATATTTTGAGAAATAGAACTAACTAATTTGTTAGAAACCAAAATAATAACTGCACAAGTGGGACATAGTGGCAGGTTGGTTGGAGGGTAGGTAAGTAGGTAGGCAGGAAGGCTGGTAGGTTGATTTGTAGCTAGGTATGCTGGTTGGTGGGTAGGAACAGGGGTAGGTTGGTTGGTAGGTAGGTAAATGGCACACTTATATAGCGCTTTTATCCAAAGGGCTTTACACTGTGTCTCATTCACACACTCACACACCAATGGCAGCAGAGCTGCCATGCAAAGGGCTAACTTGATATAGGGAGAAACTTGGGGTTCAGCATCTTGCCCAAGGACACTTGACGCATGTGGAGTCAACCATTGGGCCGGGAATTGAACCACCAACCCTACTATTAGTAGGCAACCCGCTCTACCACCTGAGCCACAGCCACCCAGGTAGGTAGGTAGGTAGGTAGGCTGGCTGGTTGGTGGGTAGGTAGGTTGGTGGGTGGTTTGTAGATAGGAAGGATGGTTGACTGGTAGGTAGGAAGGTAGGTAGGCTGGTTGGTTGGTAGATAGATAGGTAGGTAGGTGGATTAGTGGGTAGATAGGTAGAGGAGTTAGTGGGTAGGTAGGTAGGTAGGTTGGTTAGTGGGTAGGTAGGTTGGTTGGTGGGTAGGGTGGTTGGTAGATAGGTTGGTTGGTTGGTATGTAGGTTGTTGGGCAGGTAGGTAGGAAAATTGGGTGGTAGATAGGTAGATTGATTAATAGGTAGGTAGGTAAGGAGATATGGATATTTGGTTCAGATATAGGTACAGATACAGAGAGTAGCATTTCATTACACCCCTAATATATAAGAATATAAAATTGCCATTAAGCACAATCAGGGCCATAAAAAGAGTTGGAAATTTTCAGAAATGAAACGAAGTTTAAAATTTTCGGAATTGCACAATGTGGTTAATTCTCACGGTTTTAAGATCAACAAAACAAACATGCTTTAAGAAAGAGATCTTTCCGGAGAGCATTTCACAAATTACACAAATTACAGCTTCTGAACATCGCAGTCCCATTGGGACTACATCTGGGCTTTATTAACCCACTTCAATACACTAAACTGAACTGAAATGAATCTGAATCGGTGAATCGTTTGCACCTGAGGTTTCTGACGAGACTGTTCTTCTGCGGGAGGTCCAGAAATTCGACGAGGAACTTCATCCGCTCCCGCGTCTCTTTGGATGAGAGGCCGTGGATTCGGCCAAAGAACCAGAGCGTGTCGCTGATGGTGAACTCGTTATACAGAGCTATGTCCTGCCGTGGGGAGTGGGGGTGGGTGGGGAAGGGATGGGACAAACGGTCACATCAGAAGTTACATCATACAAACACAAACACACATCAGCAGTAGCATGCTGACTTTATTGCACATTCATGCACACATCCTTAAATTACACACTAATACTGTAATAAAAATGAATGTTTGTTTCACTGAGTGGGGATTTGTATATTATATGAAATAGAAAAGGAATCTAAAGGATGAATTAGTCTGTAATA
>NC_030424.2:27082500-27225000 GCF_001660625.3 Ictalurus punctatus
TTTTTTTTTTTTTTTTAAAGAGCACATATTATGACAAGGAACATATAATAAACCTTTGATTTGTCTTGTAGCTGGAACTGTAATAGAAAATTAAACAACACCTTCTGACCAATCAGAAACGAGAATTAAAACATCGCTGTGGTAACTGTATGGCTTATAACGATTAAAGTGAAATGACGTATGCTCTAACATGAAAATGTATGAGATTAGCTCAAATCGAGCTTATAAACATTATATATATATATATATATATATATATATATATATATATATATATATATATATATATATATATATATATATATAGTTTACGTTATAGAGTTGGGATATTGTGAGCTACCAGGCGAACTTCTTTACACTCACTCTCATTGCATTAAAATTCTGTGTTCGTTACGCACTTTTTGAATTGTAACATGGACTCACCAAGGTGGTTCACTTTTGGCAGTTTAAACAATTTATTTATTTATTTATTTATTTATTTATTTACAATGCTGCCTTAGATATCATGTGAACGATCAGCTGACTACATTTCATTCCGAGTATAACTGTCAGTGACCAAACTGGTTGGGAGTGTTGACACGCCATAATCTCAGCATTAGTAACGCCTACACAAAGTGTACGCTCTGAATACTTTCAGTTCTGTCGCCTATACTCGACGTTAATGTTACAGATCACGTAGCGTACGGCAGGAGGAAAAGCTTCGGCGCCATTCTCAGTTGTGCCTTCATGGAAATACAGGAAAGAAGGGGACTGAAGACCCATTCTGGACGGCGGCCAACAAACATGGCCGCCAAGGACCGCAATTCCCAGAACACTCTTACCTTCGTTCAGATCACACACACACACACACACACACACACCTGCATCCAATTCACAGCACGATCACAGCCACAGTTTAAAAGGACTTTCCATTCACTTCCATATACTTCACGCTTGGTGAAGTATACGCACAGTTACCTTGTGTTCTGTCGGTGCCAGGCTTTGATTCGCTCGTGTTTACCTTTCACTGTTTTAACTCTGCCCTTCGGATTCTTCTGCCTGGATTACATAATGAACATCATTTTAAGCACACACACACCTGCATTTGCATCCATGTAAATTTCCACCACTTGAGGGAGAGCGAGAGGAACTTTCCACCAGGATCGCCATGCCGGTGTTTGCTTCCGTTCACTTTCCCAAGTGGACCTTTGTGTATCCCCCAGACCCCTTTGATGGCTCTCCTGAAAGGATACTTTGTTCAGAGCCAAATCTATTTCGAGAGCCTGTTAAACCCCAAACCTGAAGAGAAGCAGTGGCTGGGGTTCATGCTGTCCCGGTTCACGGGCCCGACCCACCAGTGGGAGGAGCTCCTTATCGGCACAGGCAACTTTTAGCCTGGGTAGCGTGGTTGAGTGCGTGTGCCTCATGAAGGTGATTTTTGATAACGCAGACTACTCTGTTTGATTTTGAGGAATTTTTGGGAAGGGTCAGCCTGACTGATGAACCTGCGAGGCCGTTTACCACCTACTACGAGGTAGGCTCTCAAGAGTTCCAGCCAGAGACCCATGAGGTGGTCTCGCCGGTAGAGCTCCAGCCGGAGGTCAACGTGGCGACCTCATCTATCGACCTCCAGCCTGAGACGGTCTCCCATGCCGAGCCCCAGCCAGAGGTCAATATGGCGGCCTCATCTACAGAGCTCCAGGTTCCTCTTCAGACATCGCTCCGCCTTCCTGCTTGATTGAGGATGTCGCTCTGCCTCCATGCCCTGCTGAAGACGTCGCTCCGTTTCTCTGCTTCGCATCATGTGTCACTCCCCCTTCTTGCTCCCGAAAGAAGGAATCGATTCTGAACAGCTGAATCGAGTCGTTAGTGATTCCAGACTTTACTTCCTGTACTGACCTACGTAGGTTTGTAACAAAAAGCCCCGCCTCTGGTCTTCATCGGCTGTTCGCTGACAGCGGTAGACCAATCAGAGCAGAGTATGCTCTCTGAAAGGAGGAGTTTAGAATGAATCCTTTAGAACGGATCATTTAACGAGTCGTTTGTGACACTGGGGGGAAAAAAGGTAACGCTGGAGTTTAAATTACGAGCACGTTAAAGTGTTTTTTGACCTTGGATGCACGTAAATCTATCGCGTGAGACCTTTAAAACAAAATTAGGCACGTTTCAAAACCACGTGTGCACGTTAAATCAGAAAAGCTCTGCAAATGTATCCCTGCAGCTGTGTCATTAAGAAGTTTCATTTTCATTTCTACTGATAACTGATCCCCTTGCCTAATACACATCACAGTGCATCTTCAGTAAGCAGCAGCGCAGTGAGAGGATCCTCTCTGATCCTTACTGCCTCATACGCACGTCTGAGTGTCAAGTACATTCCTTTATATCGCAGAGATTTGGCAACCATGACCTTTTTTAATTCACCGATGAATCAAACGTTGTGCAGTTGAATAGAGTATTGTTACGTTCAGTGTCCTGGACCATCTGTGAGACCAGTTCCGGTTATCGCTTACATTTTAGCAGCTATAGTAGTCATTTCCTCTTTCATGTTTAATCTGCTGTCAAGAAAAAAATGACTCTCTGTGATTTCCAGAGTCTACTGGAAAGCGCAAATTATGTTTTTTTTCTCCCCATGGTGGAAAACTTGTGTTTACTGTTACTGTTACAAAGCGCTGACACTGGAGACTCCTTCCAAAATAAATAAATAAATAAATATCTCCTTACAGAAAACTTCACCGTATCAATGACAAGACGTTTGCTCATCCTCTACTTTGAACTGTGCAATATTCCATTCGCCACTTATCTGTATATAAACGAGGTGTTGCTCATCTGTATATATTCATATTCTTATTCATATCTGTACATACACTGAGGTGATCATAGTGTACGTTACTGTGTGTCTATTCTATTCCTATTTAATGTGTATTCTTTCTTATCTGTTTTGTGTAAAAAAGCTGCTGTAATGAGGGAATTTCCCCAATGTGGGATCGATACAGTTGATCTTATCTTATCTTAGTCCATCCATCCACCTTCTATAACGCTTTATCCTATCCCAGGAGCCTATGGCACAAGGCGGGGTACACCCTGGACAGAGTGCCAATCCATCGCGGGGGACAATCACATATACATTCATACACTTTGGCCATGCCAATCCACCTATCATGCATGTCTTTGGACTGGGGGAGGAAACCCCAGCAGCACGGGGAGAACATGCAAACTCCGCACACACAGGGCCACGGTTGGAAACGAACCCCTGACCCTGGAAATGTGAGGCGAACGTACTAACCACTAAGCCACCGTGTGCCCATCTTATCTTTGTTTACTTCCCCGTGTCCAGTCCCCGCGTTAACATGTTAGTACAAGTGCACGAGTATAAACCTGTGATTTCCCAAGCAGCTGGAACTGCCCTTAGAGCTGCTGTTATAGAAAAGTAATCAACACCTTCTGACCAATCAGAATCAAGAATTCAAAAGCCTTGTGGTAGTCTATAATAAATTGCACAGACATTGTGTTAGCTGTAGTGTCTATATTGTTTATCACCAATACCACAGTGTTGAATGAACTTAATAAACACTAGGTGTTCTTTCAGTGATGATTCACAACTATGGTTCTGTCCCTATAGTCTCACACATAGTCTCTAATCAAACCTATATAATACAAACTTATCTAATGGTTCAATCCCAAACAGATCCCTACTGCCTTTATACATGCACTACATAGGGCATGATGTATACAATTGAATGCAATGCAGTTTGGTTTGTTATCCAAAAACTGTTCTGTAGTAAATGATCAGAGAGTTACAGTACCTGCACCAACGCGCAGCTCTCTCACTGGGGGAAAAAAAGGACGTCAGCCTTTTCTTTTCTTTTTATTTTATTTTAAGAAAAGTCTCCCTGCAGCCCGGTGATTTGTGGCTCTGAGCAGAGCGCGCGCCGCAGTGCAACCGTGCGAAAGCCCGTTCAGGTTTTTATTTCTTTTTTAGCTTTCTACCTTATTGATATGCAAATATATTGAAACACTTGCAAAGTGATTGGGCGTCATCTCTCAGACGTCACGCCGCTTGTGGTTTCGTTATGGTAGGCCATCGAGGCCAAAATCATGTCGAAACTGCCACTGTAGCTAATTGTACGCTGAAGGTGCGAACACTACGGAAGCCCTAAGCGGCCATGCATTATTATTATTATTAGTAGTAGTAGTAGTTTTTTTTTCTTTGTTGTTTTCTCGTTCTCACTGGCCACTGAGGACCAGGTTCACTGGGGGGAGGAACAACATCAAGTGGGAGCCATTGGGGGATCCATGGGCGTAACCACGCATTCTTGGGGGGGGGGTCATGTCCCCCCCAATGTTGAGGAAATACCCATTTGTCCCCCCTAATATGCAGTACAAAATGTTTTCTATATGTCCCCATTTAATGAACCCTGCCAACAGATCTGTTTTTTCCTCATCTATTCTATTTATTTATGTCTATTCCTTTTTAATATATTTCCGTTTGTTAAGGAAAATAGGTGTGTGCCCCCCCTCCAATTGTACGCTTGGTTGCGCCCATACTCAACGCAAGTTCGTTGATATATTTTAGCAGCTCAGTCTGTAAGAAATGGAGACAGCAGTCAAGCGTGGAAAAGTGCAGCAGAACATACAAGCTTTTTTTCAGACAGTAAGTAACTAGATACCTAAATAGTAGGTAACCTTAGCTTAGTATAGAAGGCATCATACCATGGCTTGGTTTCTTCTTAAGAACGTCAATTAACTTTTTATGCTTGCACACCGACGAAGTAGGCTATGCTAACGTCAGTTCCAGTTTTTGACCATTAACGTTACATTCACTTGCATATCCTCCCGCCAAGTTCGTTGGACCCCTCCAATGTCCATACCATGGTTACATCCTTTGGTGGATCCCTGGAAGGTGCTGATGCCAGGACTGGGCCTTAGGAAACAATTTGCCACAGCTCTATATAAGGATTCGGCAGCCTTCAAGTACCTTAAAGACTTCTTACTTAAGCTGTCTGACGTCAAAGTCAAAGCGGTGCCTTTGTCAGACCACAGATACAGAAGATCCTGGAGTGCAAGGAATTCCCCAAGAAGGTCACTAGCGAAGAGGCTCTGAACAGCTTTGTTACAGTGGTTCGGGGTCTCCTGGGTAATCGCAAAGCCGAAAACTATGTGGAGCTGGGTGAGATACTCTTAAAGTCCATTTCCTTGATGTTTCTCTTGATAAATTCAAGGAGAACATGAGAGCATACTCAGAGAAGCAAGGCGAGCGCTTCCATCAGGACATACTGGACTTTCAATGCTGCTACCACGGACAATATAATGAGTATGTGACTACTCACTTCTAAATCGTTTGTGGTCATTTTTGTATAAATTTTATATAAATACATGTTAATTTACATAAATATAGGTTTGTTGGTTTTTTACTTTACGTGAACGAAAAGACGCGAATTCACCCGTTTTATCAACGAAGATATGTAAATATCAAAACACCAATGTCCTCGTTACAAAAGCAAAGTTTTGAGGGGATTAATAGCTATCTGCTATCCTTTTGAGGCATAAGCAGTTATAAAAAAAAAAAAAAAAAAAAAAAAAAAAAAAAAGCACCCACCACCCGGTAACAAATATTATGAAAGACCCCTCAACTTCCAACTTATTAGTACCAAATTAAAAATAATTATACGTTTCAAATGGAAAATTAGTTCTGTCTTCGATCAAACTTATAATTCTTTTTAAATCGGTACCAATCTTTTTACTTTGCTTTAATTTCCAACACAACCATGTTATAAAGGTTAGAAAGAGCTCTTCAGTAGATTTCAAACAACTCCAGCCCTGTGATGCTGCAATCACCAGTGCCTGAGAAAAAGGCTGCAGAATTTGGGCATTTTATTTAACTTTGGAGCACTATTTCCAGTTAAAATGACAGCTCGGACGTTGCTTCGGAGCTCTGTATGTTTAAATCCATCGTCATCCTCGGGTCCGAGACTTTGTCTATTCAATCAAATTCTCAGGAGACTCTATACACGTATTTATTTATTTCTATACGGTGAATAGAATTTCTATACCTGTGTGACATTTTGTTTACCTCTGATATGAAACCTCAGTTCATAGCAATTGTTGAGTTCTATACAAAAATGCACTGTTTATGTTTTAAAAAAAAAATAAAAATAATAATCATCATCATTTTTTCAGTCGTAAATGATCTGCATTCAAATTGTGTTCGAAAATATTCTGAGAATCGAATCGTGACGCTAGTATCGATTTGAAATCGGAACCATAGTGTATGGTTACGCCGTTACACCCCTACAGAGCGAGGCACTTTTTTGACACTGATGGCTTTCCACACTCAGAGCTCCATCTCACTGCATCCTGTCACTTCCAGATTCCCTGCGTGTTTTTCTGCATCCAGGATCTGAAATTATATTTCAAATGAAATCACAATCTCGGCCTGCTCTGTGAGCTACACGTACAGTTTAGGTTTGAATGACAGGGGTCTGAAATCTCAGCACAGCTCGAGCGCTAGTCAGAATCTGACATCTGATGCTGGCTGCTTATTCCATCAGATTCCATCGAGCCCGATTCTATTTATTTATTTATTTATTTGAAATGCAGTTTAAAAACAGCCGAAAACACAAAGCGTTACCAGTTTCTCCATCTCAGTGATGCCGTGAAGAGCGTCTGCATCTCCTGTATGAGCCATGTAGCCGGTCGGTAAAGCGCGCGAGCGCACTGAGTTGCGGTAACGTCGGTGAACGCAGATGTGCGGGTTAACCCGTTAAACCCCGAACCGCATTACAGCACAGTGGGCAAGTCTAAATACGCATAGCACTGGGGTCCTTGTTTGACACATTCAGGCCTGGGTCAGAATGAAGCTTCCATTTTATGACGAGTGAATCTTTTTTTTTTTTCAACGAATCGACTCCCAGAAAGAATGAATCAAACTATACAGTTACCGACTGTAGCCCCTCTACCCTGTCGGTCAATGAAAATGGAACAACACCAAGCAGATATTTGTCTGGTGGACCATTTTCAGCCGACACTGACTGCGTTTACACGGACAGCAGGAATCTAATTACGGACCTTATTCTGAATAAGACGTATAATATTCTGATTAAGGTGTTTACATGAGTCGCTTTTAGAATATTCTTTTCATGTTCCCGTTTTACGTGTTATAGAACATAGATGGATTAACGTCACACGTAATTACATCCCCGCGCCACGCCGTCCGACGTCAATCCAGAATTTCAAGAATTTCATCGAGTTTTGGGTGTTTTTATTTAAAATTTTACGAAAGCTTCGAGTGCGGTTAATTATTTGTCGTGCTGTACGTGCAAATAGACGACTGCTTGAAGCCGTGGGCTGCGTCCCAAACCGCGTACTTGCCTACTATATAGTAGCTGAAATATATGTATTTCTATACTATATCTCGTTTGCCGTCAAACGGGTGAGCGCTGCCGTGTGTGTACGTGTCCTGTCGCACAATGCGGTGAAAACTCTCACACGATGTTAATAGCGTGATTAAGGTGTGTACGTGTCTGTAACGCACGTCCATAATGTGACTAAAACGGGAATACTCCACACGTCTTAATTCCGTTTGTGTTTACTTCGAGTGTGACTTTAATCAGATTAAGGTCATCAGTAATCTCTGTTTACATGCGTTTCTTAATCAGAGTATCGTCTTAATTGGGTTCATATCGGATTATTTAAGTCCGTGTAAACGTACTGACTGACACTGACGCTGATCTGAGTGTCTCAGGTGCAGCAGTGTTGGGCTTTTGAAACACTGTGTACACTTTCTGCACTTTATCACACACACTTGTTTTGTTAATAAACCTTGCAGGTGCACAGTTAAGAAACCATATAGGAAAAGCCAAATGGCTCATTATTCGTCTGCATCGTTACTCAACTTTAAGTTTAAAAACGCTACTTTCTAATGACCGCCAAGGGTTAAGATTACACAGCCAGGTGTACACAGCCGATACACACGAATAATGAGCCATTTGGCTTTCCATAACTGTAGTTCACTTTTTATCTGTGCAGTGTGTGTGTGTGTGAGAATTGTCCACATCATCAATGTCAGTTTCTGACCAAAACACTGCAGTCGTCTGGAGATTTCATGTTGATGGACTGCTTGTTAACCCAACAGTGACAGGACAATACAGTCTCCACGGAGCGCAAGTCCACACTTTCCCATAAGAGGGAAAAAAATTTGATTCTTTCTGGTGTTCGATTCTTCTGAATCACTTAAACGATTCACGTAAAAAAAAGAACCGATTCTGTACACGTATCCGGTAACGTACCAGATAAAATGACCGACGATTCGAATTAGATCTTTACGAAAACATTTCCACACACCGTAAATATCAGTCGATTTGTTTTATGGTATTTTATAACCGTAAAATATTTTAGCTTTAAATACAACAAAAATAGGTTGGGAAAAAAAAAAGAAAAAAAAGAAAAAAAGAAAGAAAAAAAAGGAGATCCGTTTATATTCTCTTAAGTTCTCGAGCATACTGTGTTTTATTTTGTTACGTTTACACAGAAACATTCTTGTGTGTCAGTCAGTCCGGTGCAAAATTCCAACCTCACATGCTTAACAGGGATTTGACGAAAATAACAACACAAACACACACACACACACACACACACACACACACACACACACACACACACACACACACACACACGAAGAAGACGTATGCTGTATATATGATATAATAAATACACAAGTATTTACCTTATGGTAATGGTTATAAATAAAAACTCATATCTTTAGTAACATTCCTGAACAAGTGTTCGTCGTTGAGTTAAAAGGAGAGGCATTTCAAAACAAAAGGACGGGAACGTACAACACTTGTCTAACTTGGTTAGAAATAAAAAGAGACTTTGAGAAATTTGTGATGAAGTAAAACTTTTACGGAACACGAAGAAAGAAAGAAAGAAAGAAAGAAAAAAAAGAGTCAAAAACGGATATAAAAAGTAAAAGTCGTCAAGATTCGTTAATAAGTTAGTGAGTTTTCAAGTAACAAAATGTGCAAGTGTTTTTCCTATCTCTTTCACACGTGTGAAATTTCAGATGAAAAATAAAAAGCGCTAGTGCGGAACGTTTAACAGAAAGGATTAAACACCGAAAACCACGCGCTACGGAAAGATTAAAAGCGCTTCCGAAGTGACGGCGCTTTCTCTCGCTGTTACGAATGAGCCTGCTGTACGGATTCGGGTTGAGGTCAGAGGTCACTGGAGAGACGAAAGCCGCGAGGCGAAAACTGACTGGAGGTCGAAGGTCACGGGTGATTGGCAGCCGGAGTCAGGGTGGAAGGGAACATGAGGACTCTTGCGTGCATGAAGGACAGATCGGGGAGGAGAGCGATCACGTGGGCCGCCTCCTGGCTTATCTCTCCGTCTCGCTCGGGCTGCCTGTGAAAACATAAAAGCATGCACACAAGGGGAGGAACAGCAGGAGATATTCAGGGTATGATCGCAATAAAAATATGTCAAATAATAATAATAATACTTTTTTTTTTTTAAATCACAGTTTTCTCTACATCTGCTTATAGGATTATAGCCTGGGTTCACATTAGAGCTGAATCTGTCTACACTAAAAATCAGCTATTATTATTTAAAAACAACAACAACAACAACAACAACAACAACAACAACAACAACAACAACGTATTATCGGTACAATTACTTGGTTTGTTTGGTTGACCTTCCTTTAGGATTGGTCCAATAAATCAGTACGGCTTCTCACGTGGGGTCAATAATACAAATTTGCGTAATTTTAAATAGAAATACCGTCCGGTCGTTTATATTAAGGATATTGAACACGTCTTTTTCCTTGGTTTTAAATTCTTCAAAATACAAAAACTTTCTGTTCATTTCCAACACGTTAGGTGGGACAAAAAAAAAAAAAATCATAAATAAAAAAATTCGGTTAAAAAGGGGAAAATCTGTTTGAGGAGCGTGAAGCGCCGCTGCATCGTTCTCTTGAGGAAGACATGAAGCGAGGGCTAAATTTCACTGGAGCACTATCGGCATTGTGGGTAATGTATAAAACCATTAACCGAACCAAAAGCAGACTACGATCTCAGCGAAAGATGTCGGAAGCACTTTAGTTATAAAGATTAATACTGTACGCACGTCGTTCATGGTGGATATTTCCATGAAGATCATATGTTGAGGTGTGTGTGAGAGAGTGTGTGAGAGAAGACACACCTGGTTACAGTGCTATTCTTTTCAACGGTCTCCATCAGTCTGGCGAAGGCGTCGGTTACATTACTGCCAGAGTTATTGCTCTCTAGTTTAGCAGTGGTCAGTTCATACAGCTCTGGATCCACTCCTACAGTACATACACACATATGTATTTACACTTTATAATAGTATTCACACACACACACACACACACACGTATATACGGGCATGTGAAAAAATAAGTACACCCCATGGAAATAGGTAGGTTTTTAAAAAATACATATTTAGACAAACATTTGATCCTCTTTGAAACATTAATAAAGGTGATACTCTGTCAAATGACACATTAAAATTGACATTTTGTAGTAATTTTCACAATTTAAATGAACAAAAAACCAGATCAGTCACATGGAAAAAGTAAGTACACCCCTACATATCACATCTTCAAATCCATACACTTAGAATCAGGTGTTGAAGATTGTGTGCCAGTGATTAGAACCTGCTCAGGGAGTGCAGGTGGAACTTGTCTTATTTATACCCCTCTCATATCTAGTGTCTGGAGTTCCCTTTGTTATTGAGGTGTGTGATATCATCGTGCCAAGATCTAAAGAGTTCTATAAGGACTTTGGGGAAAAAAAGGGTCATGGATGCCTATGAGTCTGGCGAGGGATTTAAAAAGATCTCCAAATGATTTGAAATCCATCATTCCACTGTACGGAAAATCGTCTACAAATTCAGCCTGAGAGCAGAACGTGTGAAGCAAAAAGAAGTCTCCAAGAACCCTAAAATTTAAATCACAGGGTCTGTTAGTAAGTCTTGCAACTGTTGGTGTCAGAGTTCATGCTTCTACAATCAGATAGAGATTGCGCAAATTTGACCTGCAGGGAGGTGTGTCAAGAAAAATCCTTTGCAGGACTACAGCCAATGAGCGTATAGGTAAAGCCCAGGCCTTTTAGAGTAATGTGCTCTGGAGAGATGAATCAAAGATAGAGTTGTTTGGACACAGTAACAGCGGACATGTTTGGCACAGATCAAAGACAGCTTTTCAGGAGAAGCACCTCATACCAACTGTGAAGCACGGTGGTGGAAATGTTATGGTTTAGGGTTGTTTCACTGCCTCAGGGACCGGACAGCTTGCATTCAACATCATATCAGAAAGAGTGCTTGAAGGTAACGTGAAGCCATCTGTCTGAAAGTTGAGGTTGAACAGAAAGTGGACTTTTCAACAGGATAATGATCTTAAGCACACGAGTAAACCCACCAAGGAACGGCTCAAAAAGAAGAAACGTAGGGTTATGAACTGGCCTAGTCAAAGCCTGGATTTGAATCCTATTGAAATGTTTGGGGGGCGATTTGAAACAGGCAAAACATGCAAGAAAAACCCTCAAACATCTTGCAACTGAAAGAATATTACATAGAAGAGTGGCCAAAAATTCCAGCAAGCCTGGTGGACATTTATACAGAACTCCTTCAGGGAGTTATTTCTGCTAAAGCAGGCAATACTAACTTCTGAGCCCAAGGGTGTACTTACTTTTTCCACAGACGACTATAACATCGTGATATTTCTGCTGAATAAATGATTGAAAAAACTCATTTTCCTCATGGTTTTGTTCCAGTATATCAACTTGTTGATCGTGCTCGCTCGACCAAATATGTCAACAACAAAAAAAAGCCGCTAATTTCCATGGGGTGTACTTATTTTTTCACACGACCGTACACACAGTGTATATCAGTGCCTACAGAAACACTTGCACAATTTAAGCAGAGCTTTCAATGCAGCACTGAGATTAGCACACACAAGACACGGGACGACACCCACAGTTTAACACGCCTTCATGAACACAACACAAGCACTCTGCACTCAACTGAAAGAAGAGGACGTAATGACTAAACCACTAGGAATAATTAAGAAGGCATTTTCAGGAAGGGCGTTTAGTATACGAGTAAACTGTTTTTTCCTTAAGCAAATAAAAAAAAAAAAAAAATTCACACAGAGGTATTTTCCCATGATTCGACGCAAACCTATGCTTCTTTTAACGTCCTTATTGCCCGCTAAAGACACGAAAATGCTACGATTTGGTTTAAATTGACGATAAAGTATAAAGTCAGCTCCTTCATCTAAGCTAAGTAAGCAGATTACCTAAGCGTCTGTATTGTTTGCACATACATGCGGTGTCCCAATTCGCCTACTTATACTATGCACTAAAATGATGTACTCTTGCAGGAAAAAAAAAAAGAGCACGGTGACTAACACTGAAGAGAACGCTGTTGCCTGGTTACGCACACCGTCACCGTAAACAAACTCCTCGTTGCGTTTCAGCTTCTCTTCATTCGTTATTCCTTATAACATTAATACGATATCACTGAATCTACCATTCCTGTGATTTATTTCATTCCACGTTTTTATTATATACACCTCTCTAAAATACGCATCACCGACCTTACTCTCGTCCGCCATGTCTGCAGGTTCGACAAAGCAAACCGTCACAAATCTCCTCCTCCTTCACGCAAGGTGTTGTGGGCGATATTAGCTGAAAAAGTGTCGACGGATCCACGCTTGGAAAATCTACCGGGAAATACTAGACCATCCGGGTACCTCATTTCAGCACGCTACGATCTGGGACACGCTGATTCTAACCTCGGATACTATTTAGGACGAATTGGGACGCAGCAAATATTTACTCGCACTGTGTCAAACGATTTTGGAGAAAGAACCGGCAATTAATGAACCGTCGTTTTTTTTTTTGAAAGGTCTGGCTCCTAAAATCTAGAGCAGAGGAAGCCAGGAAGGCTTGAAAAACATTAGCAAAAACTTAAAAAAAAAAAAAAAAACAGTAGAAAGCAGGAAATGAAAGAAGGATTCACAGCAAGCCAATCACAGCACTTTAACTAAGGATGCAAGGATTATGTGTACATGTGCGTATGAATGCATGCTATACCACAGCGCCGTCGAATTCTCAAATCTCATTGGGCCGAAGACGTTAATTCGTTTTCCGCAAGAGCGGCTCTGACGTTAGCGTAGCTGCTAATCGCCGGTTTATATCAAACGCACTCGTTTCCAATACGTTATTGTTTCTATACCCGACAACTTACACAAGGACTTCTGCTGTCATTCAAGTCAGTTTGACTTACATCGCACTTTTAACAATGGACGTTGTCACAAAGCAGAAAAAAAAAAGATGATCTGAAATAAACGTAAATTTCTAAATTTATTCCTGTTGAGAAAGCTAGAGGCGATGGTGGTGAGGAAAAACTCCCCGAGACGACATGAGGAAGAAACCTTGAGAGGATCCAGACTCAAAAGGGAACCCGTCCTCATCTGGGCGACACCGGATAGTGCGATTATGAATCATTAATCTTCTATGAGTGAATACTTATAGAGTCACGCAGTGCGAATCAGTCTGTACGTGATTTGGTGGATTTGTTTTGTGTTTGTCGCGGCCAAAAATGCTTGACCTTGCTGCTGCTTTTTCACAGTTTGTGACGCTATGTGCGGAGTTTTTCGTGCTTTGTTTTTTTTCTTGAATGGGAGAAATCGCAATCGCACAAAATTGTTTGTTGGTAAACGAGACCTTTTAGCTGTACTCATGTTTGACACACGTGACTTGAAGAGGGCTTTGGCTGAATGCGCGTTGAGACGACGTGACGTGACGCGTCTTGGCCCGAACCTGAGGAAAATCTGCGTTAATTTACAAAAACGGTGATCTCCTACGGATATTTTATTTATCGAGAGTTAGCGCGATTTTTTGCGTTAATTTCTGCGATCGCAAAATCCTGGAGGGACTGTCTAAGTGTGTTGAAAGGAACTTGAATAGGAGCATGAGACTCGGTTCTGATTTAATTAGAGTTAATTAGACTCAATTAGTCACCTTTACGTTATCGCTTGCTCAGTGCTTGAGACTATAACGTAAGACATGAACTTTTTTCTCAGATGTTCCACAACATTAGCTAATAGTAAGTGTAAATGGATTAAAAAGTATTGCTCTTTAATAAATAAAAGCACTAATTGCTGTGGTGTAAGAGGAATAAAGCGCTTTGAGTCTATTTCAGATTTTCTGATCGTGTTATAGAGTCATACTGGTATATCATCACACCCTTAGTATATACACAAGTAAATATCATGTCAGTGTGTGTTTCTCAGGACTGTTCCTGTCCTCTAACCTGGCATCGGCGTATCAGTGTCACTGTCTGAGCTACAGTCCTCCACTGGCCCAAAGAAATCAAGGTTGAGATGTGTGACTGCGCCCCCTGGTGCTGCGGTGCGTAATGGCAGCACACACGGAGGCAAGTGAGGGTTAAAAAGAGGTTAATGCTTCCAAACACACACACACACACACACACACACACACACATGCACAAACACATGCACACACACATACACACCTGCTCAGAGTGTTGAAAAAAGCTATATAAAGTATACAAATTTACAGAAATTAATGAATCGGTTTTAATTTTTAGAAAAATCATAGCTTCAGTTTGATCATCTACAAAGAGGAAAGTACTGATCAACTTCCAGTAAGTGCAAAAAAAAAAAAAAAAAAAAGAAAGAAAAAAAGCTGAATTTTTTAGATGCGGATTTAGATTTTACATAGAAGATTGAGACTGAAATTTTAAAGTGTTTAGAAAAGAAAAGTTTTTAACCCCCATTTTTAAGCACTGACTGTTTGTTAATGCCAATGCTGTAAATATTAAAGTTTCTTGACACATTTAAAGATTTCGCATTGAGATTTTATATATATATATATATATATATATATATATATATATATATATATATATATATATATATATATATATATATATATATATATATATATATATATATTTGCTGAATCTTCATCAGGCTGAATAAAGAGAAGTGATGCAAAGTGCAGAAGAGAGATTTCAACAGGACAGGAAAGAAAGTCAAGACAGGAAAGAACAGAACAGAAAGAATGTAAGGAAATATGATGCGCAATATAAACCTTTTTATTTAATTTATTTTACAAGGGTTGTCCAAGAGTTTTCCATTTAGAATTAGAATTTCGAACCTGAGAAATAAAGAGTCCAAAATCAAAAGTGCATCAGAAATCAAATCACAGTTGTTCATCTTTTATCAAGAAGAATTGATTGACGAGCAAGAGATGAAGGAAATGAAACAAGAAGACAGAACAGATCAGACACACACACACTGGTAAAGAAATTAAAAGATATAAATAGACATCTTTTTCTTAAACTCTAAATAGTGTTACATCTGAAGGTCTTTGCCGCTATTGTGGTAATATACTGAATGTCTGAAAGATATAATAGAATTACACAGAAAAATATAGACAGGAAAAAAAAAAAAACTAACCCCTGAAACTGAAATATTACCCAGGCCATCTTTTTCCATAAAATTTCTACTATTTTACTTCAACATTAATTGTGTTTAATTGGATTTGGGAACCACAAAGGCAGGAATTAGCATTCATTAGCATGGGACACATGGGTAACTCCGCAAGCGCATTTTAATGCAATACACCAATCATAAGTGCGGTGGTTCCAATACGTCCACTTGCCTTCATCACAGTTACTGATATATTTAACATTAAATGTCGTTCCAGTACTTGATCGTTTTAAATTCGATTGATTAGTGTTCGGATAGCAGACAGATCGACGCAACGTGAGCTGGAAGTTCAGGGGTGGACAAATCAGCATCCCAGGTGCCTTATACTGTTATAACTCTCCTGATTACCACACCCGGACACCTTGCGGTTAAACATATCGACGTTAGATAAAGACGCCAGCCAGAGTCGTATATCTTTCTCATGTCGTGTGACGACAGAACGGCATTATCCAACGACCTGCCGACGTTTTGCAGAAACTTTAAGATAGGAGAACGATCATATCCTCGTTACATACCCTTACGTCTTTATTAATGCCTTTGACTAGCTGACTAGCTCATATTACGTTATTAGATTTTCCAGTGTGCAGGCAACCAAAACATGGGACTGGGCAGCACATCAGAGCGTTCACGTTCCCAATGGGCTAGCGTAATGGATTTCTGATCTGTCTACCCCTGACTAACCTAGCAATCAGTGCTAATTGATTAAATTATACTTTTAAAACAGGGTTACACTCTGGTAGTGTCATTACCCTGTCGGTTAGTTAGCAAACCAATAGGTTTGCTTGTAGTTTGAAGGAAACCGGTCAAATCAGCATGGAATCTCATTATCTAGGGCAAGATTGTTTAAAAAAAAAAATAAAAAAAAATAAATTCAATTTCACTGCACACCGCTCTCCTTGTGCTGTAAGTGTCACAAGCGAATGTCGGCTTTTAGAGAGAACAAGGCCAGTGGCAACAATTCCACTTTGTTGATCGTGATGAAAATCTTATAGACGCCATGAGAAGTTGATTCTCTCTGCAAACGCCAAAAACTCTTGATATCAGTCGAGTTTCAGAATTTGACATGGCCCACTAGGACAAAGTCAGAGTTTCATATATTATCTGCATTTTGTTGTGACAGTTTGGTGCGTTGTCCTTTAACGTTTTAGCACCTGCGCAGTGAAACGGCTTCGTTTGCACCGAACCCGTCCTGAGACTCGGTGGCGTACGACTGGAATACGTTGGTACCGGAATACGACTGGAATACGTCGGTACCTATTGCATATTGACCAAATGAGGTAGTGCATCTCAGGGTGCAGCATAACAACAAGAGTGATTACAGCAAAGAGATAAAAGGTAGAAGAAGTCAGACAGAAGTAGGACAAAAGGCTTGTTACGTGTCCTCTATGCAGCACAGAGGACTATGGCACCTTGTTTTAAGGCAGTCCAGTTTATTCACTAGAGCTGAGAGGGAAACGAGTAAAGGAACAGACAGAGAATCGTGTCGAAAGTCAGCGGTGTGAGAAAATGTTCATCTGCATCCGAATCAGCGAGAAATGGTGTATCGGGATGGAGAAGAAAGAAGAAGCACAAGTATAATAAAGGAGAAAAGGAAAGCGGAGGAAGGAAGTTGTAATCAGGAGTAAGATTTCTGTCGAGAGTGACGGGTGGTTTTGCGTTGCGTTACAGAGAAAGAAGCTCGGCGCTGAGACGTACCGTCGTCTTCGAGGCTTAACGAGGACACCACCTGCTGGAGACACACACACACACGTGCACGTTTTAACATTCGAATCATTAATGTCAATTAAATAAAGAAAGAATACAAGCTCAACATTATATGTCGTGTGCTCCAAGTCTCTATATCTGCCTTTACACGTTAGATACTGACGAAAGGACAAGAGGAGAAGGACCGGAGTGGTTCAACCCGACAGGAAGGGGTACGGTAACGCAAATAATCACTCTTTAGAACCACGGTGAGCAGAAAAGCATCTCAGAGCACAGGACATGGCGAATTTTGAGGTAAATGGGCTACAATGGCAGAAGACCACATCGGGATCCCGGTCCTGTCAGCCAAGAACAGGAATCTGAGGCTACAGAGGGCATGAGTTCACCAAAACTGGATAGATGAAGATTTGAAAAAGACTAGTTGAGGATGAGCTCGTGTGCAATGTGGCCACAGATTCCTGTCAGTTTGAACCAGTCTGGCCATTCTCCTCTGATCTCTCTAATCAACAAGGTGTGTGAGGAGTTCAGCAGTTACTCATTCAGTTACAAAATTCACATTTTGCCTCATTCTCTTGTTTGACGTGAACATTACCCGAAGCTCTTGACCTGTATCTGCACGAGTTCATACACTGCACTGCTGCCACATGATTGGATAATTGCATGAATGAGTATACTATGTACTCATGTGTATTTTTATTATTTTATATTTATATATATATATATATATATGTGTGTGTGTGTGTGTGTGTGTGTGTGTGTTAGTTACACTCCTGTCCACCACGGCTGCGATCAAGTTGTATGACTCTTTCTGCCGTACCTGAGCGCACAGTGCGGATCTTCCCTGACCAGGTGAGGATGCAGAAAAGATGGAGGAATGTTTCACAGGCTCTTTGGTAGGTTCAAGCATTCCCTAAATGAGAGAAAGGGAGTGAGAACTGTGTGTTTTTTTTTTTTTAGAACCATTTTAATGACTAATCTGTATAATAGTCTACAGAAAACACATCTTAATTCCTTTTATTATGTTTAACCGAGTTATTATTCACGTAATTCTCTTAAATGAATGATATACTGCTGTACACTTGGATGAACCATTTGCCAACCTAGACGTTATTAAACCATGACCAGGATAAAATGTTGAAAATAAAAGGCATGAATAAATAAATGAATGAATGAATGACTGAATGAATGAATGAATAAAGATTTCCATGTGGCATTGTGGCACAATTAGCTATGAACTGGCTTCGGAATGAACTCACCAGACCAGCAGCGAACATGGGTACGATGACGGGCTGCTTTTTCTGACCAGTAAACAACTGCAAAATAGATAAACAAATAAACAGGGCTTTTTGGATCTTACAGTATTTAAACTACAAAATTACTGAGCAAAACATGTTACAGTTTAAAAACAAACAAACAAAAACAAATGATTACACCGTATTTCACATAGTATGTGTAGAAATTTAAAATTGTATTCTACAATACATACAATGTTGTAGATTCCCAGGCAGTCCAGCAGAATCCTGTTGCTGTGTGAGCCGACCCATTGCACTTTGAGGCCGTGGGCGCTGTGGATGTCCAACAGGTGGCGCCACATGGCTACAGACTCCCTGAGACAACATGGGCGAGAAAGAGGAATCGAGTTTTCTAATTCTAATTACGACATGGTCACCAACGTGGTATTAATATTTCACATATTATTGCCTACAATAGGAATTAAGAGTGTTGCAATCCATCAGAATGTCTAAAAGTCACTTTTGGCTGAACGTGGGTATGACACCTGATCTCCGCATGGTCCTGGGGCTCCAGCAGGGCCTGGAGGGTCAGCAGGTCCGAGTCGTCTGGAGCCGTCTCTGAAGGGAAAGCGCTTTCGAAAAGATGCTGCAGTTTGTGACTCAACCCACACTGAAGGAGAACGAGAAATGTAGAGAAGGACATGATTTAATTTTTCAGCTTCTTTCCAACCCTGGTGTGATGTGGAGGTAGACGTACTGATAATAATTAAACTTTAATCTGGACCCAGACCGTGGAGTTATCGGTGTTGTAAAACATCTAAAACGTCACCCAAAGCTTGTTTTCAACTCATTCATTATTCTGTGGTGACAATAATACAGTGCAATGGCAATTTTTCCAATTATTTCTATCAAAAACGGAATAATCGGAAATGTTTTAAAGGTTTATAATAACTTTTAAATCAAAAGTTTAAAAGGGTTAAAAAAAAAAGCGGTGTGTAACCCCAACAATTTCCCCAACATACCAACACACTGTCAGTCTGGAGGCTATCAGTAGAGGGCGCTGTTGCAGTACTATTTTGCTGTTCCTCATCAAACGCTGCCCACGACTCTTGCTGTACCTCACGCTCCTCGTGCTGCCCAAACTCTGCCCAACTTTCACCAGTAGTGCCTGCCATGCCACCAAACGGAGCCGAACTAAAATCTGCAAAGCTATCGCTTGGGGGTAGTTCTGAACACATCATTTCCTGATCATTATTGTCGTCGTCATCATCTTTATCATCTGCAGTCAGCTCCTCTTCCTCCTTCAAGTCCTTCAGGGTGTCTGTATCTGCGAACTCGTCGTTCGACGAGCAGTCTGATAGTGCAGTCACAAAGTCAGCAAATCCCTCCTGACTCGTGGATTCGGTCTGGCTGACGTCTGGAAAACCTTGAGTGGCATCCCGGAAGTCTCCAAAGTCCTCATCCGACTCCACTGAAGACCCAACTACAATTCTCTTAACGTCCCTTATAACTGGATCTGCCTCCGGATTAGGGACCATCATAACTGTTGGGTCAACCACAGGCAAACACACTTGCTCAAAATCTTCTTCCAGTTCCACTCTTCCAGGAACCGCAAGGGGTTCTTTAACCGCTGGGCTTCCTGGAGTCTCGTTAACCTCCACGTTAACCTGCTCCACCTCAACGTTTTCCTTAAGCTGTGCATCAGACATTGGAGTCTTCTCCACAACTTGTTCCAACGATGTATCAGCAATGTTTCCAATGTTGCCACTCTGAATCTCTATTTCGCAAAAGGACGCACCAGAAGGCCCACAAAGACCAGAGAGTGCATCTTCATCCATCTTTTCCTTGCTGCTTTGATCCTCAGCTGCTAGACTGAAATCAAGTTCCTGGGATTCAGATACCTCCTCTCCTGCCAGAGCACCCCCATCCTCAGACTCCTCCCTCAGGGAGATGTTATCCTCCAATAACTGCTGAGAATCAGCAACTGCTCTAGAAGCTTTATTAGTTTCTGTACTGGAATCCTCTGCTCTAGATGCTAACACAGATACTGTGCTGTCGGCGCTAGTTACTGTAAGCCGCGCCGGCTTTTTAATGGTGCAAATTGTGATGGGTCCATTACTGAGGCAGTGTCCCACTTGATCTGTGTTTGGGTCGTCACTGTGCTCATCTTTGCCGTCCAATTCGAAATCCTGAAGCTCATAGCTGCTATGCTTCCCTGTCATAGAGACCATAGATTGCTCCTCATGGGAGTCGGAGAATAAAGGGCCATTGATGAGAACTTTAGATGCCTCCACTTTTCCATTCCCGCAGTCCACAGCAACATTGGTCTCGTGTATCAGCGACTCGGGATTTGGTGCCTCCTGGTCTTTCGTCTCTTCAACTGCCAAGTCTTTTCCTGGCTGACTGACACTCTGTGTGAACGTGTTACATAGATCAGGAGGCGAGGTATCGGTCTCGTACGACTGAACGAACGCGTTGGGCGTGTCGTACTCAGAGAAGCTGAAACCGGATGACACGTTGCAGCAGTAACCTCCGAACTCACCAAAGTCGTCTTCGTCTTCCTCCTCTCCGTCCTCATCCAGTGGAGGGGGGGAGGAGGAGTACATGCGGACGACGTCGGGCTCCATGATCCTCTAGCGCCACCTAGAGGACGCATAAACCTAAAAAGAGGAAAACGAAGAAACAGATTCTATGCCTGGATTGAATGCTGCAACCAGATCTTTGCTGCAATTATTACTCTTAAGCTAACAAGTATTATGATATATTACATCAGTCCTATTCTACGAAGCAGAGACATGGTGGACCACAGTCTAAACACCCAAAAAGCTCCAGACCTTCATCAACACCTGTATAACCAACCCACTGTTTGTACCAACCAATCCACTACTTGGATTTCTCATTAATAGGACTTTGAACACTGCTGGAAAATGGTGAACGAACAAAGAAGCCCTTGTTTTGTTTGGTTTTTTTAGGCGCTAACAGCAAAACCTGACCATTATACCTTGTGCTTAAGCTAGCAAATGTCCATCAGTGTGGCACACAACAGTATGTAAGCGTGCCTAGGAGAAGTCTCTCCTGAATCGAATGAACTAAGCGGAAGTTACTCTTCCAGAGCAGGAAGTATGGGCTTGATGAAGTGTAAATGTTTATTTCAGCTCACAGAACATGTGGTGTTTGATGAGAAAGACCTTTATCACTGTATTTCTTATCCGACGGAGAGGCTAGAAATCACCGCTATTTCGTCTTTTACTATTAATCCGAGGTTCTGCATTTTTTCAACTAGGACGAATCCCAACCGAGGACTACCGTTTTTACGTAAAAGTCGACTCACGTCACCTCGAAGTTGGATGAAAAGGCAAATTAAAACATGGCGGTGATGGATCGATAGTGTCTACTAGTTGTAAGGTTGTCCGTTTGCATCCTGGTACCGCCAAGCTGTTAACGTTGGGCCCTTGAGCAAGGCCCTAATTCCTAAACCGCCTAGCTCTATTGTAAGTCACTCTGGATAAAAGCATCTCCCAAATGAGTAAATATAAATAACGGATAAGCTATAACTAAGTTATTATTAACTAATGTGGTGTGTAAAATGATGTTTGCAGAATTTATACATCTTATATATTAAACATTAGTTATACTAATTTACTATTTTATTTGTTATCATTTCCCCCCCCCATTTTTCCACAGCCAATCACGAGCATCTATGAGCTCACGTATGCAGAAATGTTGCCTTGCCTGTGATGCAGCAAGAGCAGCACTCTGAAAACCGTATCGTTCTCAAAGGAAGAACATGTTCGCCCTGTTAGAAGCTACTCTACGATAAAGGAGAGCTGGCTGATGGGTAGGAAGTGGCCGAAACCAACTTCGGCCCTTCCCTGGAGTGTCAACGGTCTTTAATCAGCCAGATCAGAGACAGCCTATTAATTATTTACCTGCTGAGGTGGCCATCTTAGGTTATGACTCTAGTGAGGAGATTGTGCTTCGCCAGGTGTCACGCAGAGTAGAGGACCGGCGAACATTGTTGTACTGTAATACATGTAAATGATGCACGATCATACAGTGGGATAAAATATTTAAACCACCGTGATACGCTTTAGAAAGCTAGTCAGGTCTCGTTCTGATATATGGAAATAAAAACGTTTTCCAGAGATTTCCAGTCACGGCGATATTTCGGTCGGTAATAACGGTGATAATTTGACTGGTTTGAGGGCGGTTGATAAGACACACACACACACACACACACGGTTAGAAAGAGTAAACTGATCTCAGGTAAATCGATCTGTCTCTTTGTCGTCACAGATGCTGAAACTCAATCCGCAGATCCAGCTGACTGCAGCACAAACCCGCCTCTTTTGCTCCCACTAAATATATCTGATTTACAAGTCTAGTGTCAAATCAAGTGTATTGTTATCCTGTCAATGCACACAGAAAGAAAATGTACCTACCACGATCTAATCAAATCCCGACGGGTGTGTATCGTTATACCTGAAAGGACTGCAAAGCTCGGGATTTAAAAGGAGGTTAGAGAGAGTTATCAAAGCAAACGAGAACGAGTTATTAAACCTGATGTACATCACATTCAGAACGGGAGACGCAAACTTTTCTTCTTCAAAAAAAACACAAACATCGTTAGCGCATTAATATCTTTGTGTGTAATTTTTTTTAACAGTACGTTTTAATTCAAAGTCGGTGCTAGTGCTCGCTACGCATCGAAAATGTGAACGCGCAAATTTTGTCTGGTCTTCGACGAATATTCGAAGTTGGACTTTTAATTCGACAGCCCGAAAGGCCCGTTCACACCAAAGATGGTGCTATAACGATAATGATAAAGTTCTAAAAATCGTTCTTAATATAAAAGAATAGCAGAGTCCGCATCACAACTATAACCTTAATGGCACAGAGAAACTATATCGTCAGAATCGCTTCCAGAACGATTTTTCCCCCGGCTGATGAACGATAAAAACATTGACAGCCAATCAGAATCCAGCCTACTTTAAAGAGCTCGAGCATTTAAAGCAGCAGAGGATATAACTGCAGCGCATGCTTACGACGAAAACGTGTGTTGGTGTGGACACTGATATAGTTATCGTTATAGTAATGTTTATAGTTATCGTTCTTGGTGTGTTCTAAAATGTTAGTGACGTTCATTCTTATGTAAACAAACACGCATGTAAATACAATGGGAAATATCGAGGTCGGTAAAAATGATCAAGGTCATGTCCATATATCGTAGGATAAGTCGATCATGTGGTGCATAAGATCTTGCAGATACAAGAGCTTTGGTTAAGGTTCGATTGAAACATTAGAATGGGAAGGTGATCTCAGTGACTGATCATGGCATTGTTGTTGGGCTGGTCTGTACGCAAAGACCATAAATCTCTCACGGCCTGGTGGTGGAAGTGTAACGGTGTGGGGAATATTTTCTCGCCACACGCCGTGTGCCAATTCAGCATCGTTTGAAGGCCGTAAATGTAAATTCGAATGCCACAGCATATCTGAGTATTTCTGCTAAACGCACACATCACTTTATGGCCACGTCATCTAAAAACTGCTTCCACGAACATGACGGTGGGTTTGGTGTACTTCAGCGGCCTTCCCAGTCATCAGATCTGAATTTAGTAGAGCACCTTTGGGATCTGGATGAACGGGAGATCGCAGCCTGGATGTGCGGCCGCCCAAATCTGCACCAATTATACTGTATGATGCAATCATGGGCCATATCAACATGGGCCACATCAATGTGGGCCACATCAACATGGACCAGAATCTCTAAGGCATTATTCTTACACATTGTGGAATCCTTGCCATGAAGAATGGAAACTGTTCTACACGGCAAAGACGGTGCAATCCAGTATTAGTACGGAGTTCTTAAAAAAATGTAAAAGTAAACTGTATCAAAGTACGAACGATATGTAGGGTATACAGTAATGTCACAAATACTGAATGCTAGACCTGTATTAACCTTACAGGTGTTTAATGATGTTGCAACACCTGATACACTCGTACTTACACCACACATCCTACTGCTGTACTGAGAATAATCCACACATATGTACACACACATATACATTACATATATATATATATATATATATATATATAAATAATACCCTAGATGGTGCTCTCCACTATGCTTTCTGATCTAAAACTCCCACAATACTGCGCAGAATAAGGCTTAGTTGCGCAAATACCAATAGTCTCGCATGTTTACAAAACACTGCCTTAAACTCTGCACCCGTATTAAGACAAATCCCGCCTCCTGAGCCAGGATTGGCTGGTTACAACGCGCTTCGTGCGCTTCTATTTGATACTATTTCCAACTCACGCGCTTCTCCGACAGAGCTCTGAAATATTAGCCAATCCAAGCGAGGATGCGGAATATGGGTGGGATAAAAAAGAAAAAAAAAAGAAATAGTCAAGTAGCTAATTTGCTAATTCGTCACAATCCAGAAACGCAAAATAGCAACAATTGTTTTGACACATTAATATCAAACATCAAGCTGCCCTGTTTAACTGCCCCAAGTTAAACAATTAACCGTCAAGTTAAATAAATAAGCTGTTTTGTTAATCTGCAGCTACCATGCTAGCTATCCAGCTAGCTCTCCAACGTTAACGTCACCTGTCAATATTATAAACATAAGAAACGTTAATAGCGAAGAGCTTCACGCGCAGACACTCTTACCTTCATTTAGCTGCTAGAGACAGTGATGACATTTTGACCAAATTAGCTGAATAAGGGGTAGGAATCCACTTTGTTCCTTATAGCAGTCCGTATTTAGTGAGTAAAGTTCATTTCTGTACACCTCTGAAATAGGTCTCTTTTCCCAGCATGCCATAGTCCAACAGTCTTTCGCTGCTAATGGGAAATAGTCCCGCTGATGTTAGCATAGGTCATACGTCAACACGTCCGCCATATTGGAAGGGACTAGACACAACGGTATTTTAATTGACGTCTATGGAGAGGTTCGAGTCTAAGCTGATAAATCGTATAACTTGCTTCATGTTCAATCGATTTTCAACCGATTTATTTTGTTATCGACGTCTTACATATCGTAGATGACGTTAACATAATTATAGCTAATATTCAGATTAGCCCAACTGCTGAAAACTTCAAACAAAGTTGTAGGATGTAGGATAAATGTTCAGCTAGACATTAATAAGTAAGTTACAACCTGCAATTTATGAGCATTTTGTGTATCTTTTGTTCTTTTCATATACAATTAAGAATCAAATATCAGAAAAAAATGTCTTGTTATTTTATTATTCATTTACAAATCCAAAATGAAAAAACAAAACAAAAAACCCTTGTTTTTATACGTTTTTTTGGTTTATTTTTGTTTTGGATTTGTAAATGAATAATAAAATGACAAGCCATTTTTTCATTTTCTGATATTTGGTTCTTAAAGAGCAAGGGGTTTACTGACACATTCATATCCCCGTCTGTGTCCAGGTTGTCCAGTTTCCTTCCACCTTCCAAAACCGAGCTGATACATGGATTGCTAAATTTCCAGGCTGCCACACATATGATGAAATCTTTCCTGATTGTAAACGAAACTTTTTTTTTTAACTAAAGAAAATTAAATCACAGATAATTTTTTATTCATCTCCTGTTACATACATATTATCATTTGTGCACTCACAATAAATCCAGAAAATGATCATTACACATCTCATATTTCATATTTTTTACACTAAAACGATTACAAAACATTACATTGTTGGGATTATTTCAGAATTGATAGAAAAAATAGATATGAATATTAAATCCTATGTGGCGAAATATGACAGTATGGTTAAATATACAGTATGAGAGGTATTTTGTACTTTCTACCCATGAATATGTTTCATACTTTTTGACTGATCTTCATCCTCTTTACTGTCTAACTCCTACTTTGAATCGTTCACAATTATGGATCTACCTCCATTTTTATTTTATCATCATCTTTGATCTCTTTTTCTTTCTCTTCCTCTTCCAGCTCTCGTTTCAATTCACTCACTTTCATCTTTGCTTCAGAGAAGCGTTCCTCTTGGTCTTTAGGACCTCGGTATCCTGAGAGATCTATGTTGTCAAGTTTACAGGCCTCGAGGGCGTTTATAAGCCGTTTTCTGTCGATTTCTATTTTCTTACAATTAGGCAAGTGAAAGACTAAGCTAACCTGATCCCAGACATAAAACTGATAAGTATTTAGCCTTTGCACTTCTCCTGAAACAAACTGATACCAGTGGGTTTCACTAATGGCTTGTGCGTTCCAGATAATCCTCCCATCCTTGTAACGAACCCACTCACTCGCTTCAAGAAGCGGGTATTCTTCAAAAAGCTTGTTATCCTCAGGACTGTGAATCAGCACCGTGTACACAATCTCCTGTCTGTAGGTGATGGTCTCGTACACTCTGAGAACCGGCTCTTCTCCTCCGCAGTTCTGTTTCTTGTACCATTGCATCAGATCAGTGAGCGGAAATGTGAAGCGATAATTGCCGTAGCGGGATTTCTCTGGTTGGAACAGGGGTGATGTGGTGAATGTCTCCATAAACGCCTCTGGCTTTTTCAGCTCTTCTGCTTGGATTGAGAAATTTTTCTCCACGTAGCGCATCTCTGCTGCTCTTATCTCCTCTTTGTTAATTTTTATGTCCCACCATGAGAAATCACTTACAGGAGGTCTGAACTGCTCAGACTTCAGTATCCCCATGAAGCCGTACTCCTCAGTAACATGGGCTACATCTGAAACCCAAAATTCAGCTGGAGTTGGATAGGGTGGGATGTACTTCATTAAGTACTTAAGCATGTAATCCACAGGCCTCTGCCTGGGCATTTGCACTCTCAGTTCCTCTAAACTACAATGCTTCCCTTTGATGAAGCGCTCCTTTATTTCACGTGAATTTATTCTCTCGTGGATGGTAACCTACAAAGATATGCAACACTCACTGTAAAAATAGCTTATGTACGCATGAACAATTCTTTTTCACATGTGACCTCATAGTATACATACTTAATACATTATGGGTGGGTTGCACCAATAAGGATTAAATTAAGCACAGTTTAGAGCTCCAAAGAGGTCCCTCGTAGTATACATACTTAATACATTATGGGTGGGTTGCACCAATAAGGATTAAATTAAGCACAGTTTAGAGCTCCAAAGAGGTCCCTTTCGTACCTCTTCATGTCGCTGTGGATTCGCGTTTTCCATTTTTCAGAATGTGGATCAGACAGCCAATGAAATGACTCATGACTGTCATCCTTCCAACGCTGCCTTTATATCATGTGCTCCACCCCCTCCCAAATCTCACAGACATTTTGTGGAAATAGAAACTTAAGGGCTGTGGGGAAGTCGAGTTTTTGGAATGACGTAACAGGAGGCAGGAAATAGTGTACGCCCCAAGAGAGAGAGAGAGAGAGAGAGAGAGAGAGAGAGAGAGAGAGAGAGAGAGAGAGAGAGAGTTTTCTTTCAGTCTTAGTGCTTAAGCTATTTTCTTCCTTTCCTGAATAATACTTAAAGGCTTATTTAGCAGCTGCAAGGAGAATCTTAAATAAGTATCTATCTCTCTTTAATATTACTGGTGTAATGTAGCCCAGATATAAGGTAATACATAAGAGTACTTATTGTTTATTTATGGCATTTGGCAGACACCCTTATATAGAGCGACTTACTGTACATGTACCTCATTTATACTTTTGAATAGATAAGGGTGGCAGCTTGGCAGTGCTGGGATTTGAACACACAAACTTCCGATCAATAGTCCAATGTCTGATACCACAGTGGAATCTTATATCCCAACACATTCATCAGATTGGATTGTACATCTTTCCAAAGTGAAATCAGTTTTTCACAACTCCAAACTCACATGTGTGTAGTGTGCATTTAAGCAGCCACATTGTCTCCAGCATAGTTGTTGTGTTGAGTGTTTTTATCTATTTGTATATTTGTTTATTTATTTATTTGGTGTAAAAAAAAAAAAATTGGAGTGAAAACTTTCCTCTTGAATTGTCTCTCAATCCTACTAAATTAATCAAGGTCACTACATTACTTTCAAAATTTCGCTCAGTGATGAGGAATCTACCCTTTCTTATCGTTTATTTCTTTATAATGCTTGAATTTGACCTATAAGAGCATTTTTATATCTAAATGTATCAGTTTCTGGTATGTTTTTTGTGAGAGATTAGTGTCCAGTAAAATTGTAAATCTCACCATTATTTTGAAGCCTCCTCACAAACTCCCATAACACTAATTAACACTAATTAAGACATGAATATGTTGCCTTTTCACTAATTATCATTATATATTGATTTTGTAGGCCTTTCAGAACTGTACATTTGAGCAATTTCAGATGACTTGATGACTTAACAATGCTGCACACATTCATTACATGTCCAACTGATTATGGATAAACTTTACTTTTGAGGTTATAAAATATATATATATTATTTTAACATAGTATTTCTCCAAAGGAGCATAGTGACAAATATGTAGCCATGCTACATGTAAATCAGGTGTATTGTTGCCTTGGTTTGTTTTTATAAAACAGTAGCGCACAGGATACAAAGATCGTTCTTCCTGCGACTGAAGCTACAGCTCCGCACCAGCACCACCAATGTTTTGGTGTCGGGGCGGGGCCGCCGACACACACACGGCCGGTGATTGGAGCACCACACGGAAGAATTCCACCATCCATCAGGCGTTGGGAGAGTATAAAAGGGCAATACTCCACTCACAAGAGAGAGAAGTCTCCCCATGGGTGTGCGCAAGTCTCTGGTGTCTGCGCAAGTCTCTGGTGTCTGCGCAAGTCTCTGGTGTCTGCGCAAGTCTGGTGTCCCATGCGATGTTCGACGAATGCACGTCTGCTAATCGCTGTTGTGTGTTTGTTTTTTTTTTTTGTTTTTTTCAGACGACGCAAACGCGAATGAAGGCTCCGCCACCTGGCTGTAACCCCAGACGGCTGAGACCCTCACCGCACAATCGCACTTCAATGCACACATGCACACCCACACCCCCTTCACAGACTGTCCGGAATAAAGATTTCACTACGGAAAACACTAAAACGTACAGAGCCCCCTTAGTGTCAGGTAAGAAAAAAAAAAACAGCCGTGTGCCATCTGTGCCCTCGCTTTTGCCAGCCGTGCCCTCACTTTTGCCATCCGTGCCCTCTGTTTTGCCATCCGTGCCCTCTGTTTTGCAATCCGTGCCCTCGGTTTTGCAATCCGTACTCTCTGTTTTGCAATCCGTGCTCTCGGTTTTGCAATCCGTGCTCTCGGTTTTGCAACCCGTGCCCTCGGTTTTGCAATCCGTGTCCTCGGTTTTGCAATCCGTGTCCTCGGTTTTGCAATCCGAGCAAGAGACCACAGGACTTTTCGACGGCGTACATCTGCCTGGTAAATCCAGTTTATCAAGGTTTAAGAGTAGATTTAACATTGACAGCTTTCATTGTGTAACGTTGTCTTTATTGTGCTTTGCACTCCAACCCCAACCATTAGCTTCCCAGGCTTTCTTGTTAGCCAAACTTTGTGTTTGAGACCTCAATTAACGATGCGAGTGCTTGTCCATTTATGAAGTTTTGAATTTCTATTTACTCTGTCTGGTACGTTACCAGATTTTAAAAACCCAAACTGGAACACTATGACGCCATATGTGTTTTCCATGCACACGCGTAGTGTTGTGTCCTGCATCTGTTGGTAATGTAACATGGTGATGACTAATAACGTTAATGAAGCCTTGGATTAAGTTTGTTTTACTGCTTGTGCAGCATACCTTCACTCCATTCCGGTGCTTATTACTTGACTGCAGTGAGTGGACACAGGAAAGAATAAGGAAAGAGAATAAGAAACTCAAAATAATAGAACTAACACTCCAGGAAAATCAATCCAAATGAATTTAGCATAATTGCAACTCATAAAGGGAGAGTTTTGATTAACTAGCCAGTAGTCACCATTGGTGACAGTACATACTGACCCAAAAGTTCAAAGTAATTTAATAATTTTTGCCTGTCAATAAATCATCATATCTCTTTAATAGAATGGACCAGAGTTTCCACATGTTCCTTCCTGTTAAGTGAGGAGGTTATTGCCACTTTCATCAATGAAAAGGTATACGACACCCCATTCCAACATACCACACAGTTTTAATGTTGAAAACGTGTTAAATTGGGCTAGTCTGGAATAGCCCCCATTTCATCCATATACTAACATCCACATAGAACATGAACTCGACTGTGTACATACAGGCACAGTAGGGCTGCACAATTAATCGAATATTGATTACGATTTTGACTGCCCACGATTAAATGAACATGACCCACTGCGATATTAACGTTTAAAGTTCGTCCTCCGCTAAAACTCCGCTGCAGATCAAATCAAGCGCTTCCTACACTACAGCCAATCACCATAGAGCAGCGCAGGGATGACATCATTTTGTAGTGCCAAAACCCGGAAACAGATTTAGCATTTTAGCCCTCGAGCTGCCAGCTTCGCTTCGAGCTCCAGCGCTTTGTGCGAGGGGAAATCATGACAACGTGATGCTAAATGGCACTACAGAGGTTGTCGGGGACATTAAACGTCATCACGCCGAACGGGAAAAAACTTCGCAGATAAACTCAGGGCTCTACAGTGCGACCATTTTACTCGTATTTGTGATTGAAAAGTACTTTGTGTGACTGTGAATAAATATTTATTCGCACCGGTGCGAGTGACCTGTTCGGAGTTGTATAATACAATCGGAATAAAAACTACAGGAAGTCCAAAATGCATCTACAATGAGCAACAGTGTTACTTTCACACTGCTTTTCATCACCTCAGTCAACCGAACAAGTGTGGAAATACTGCAAAGAAGCTATTATGATGACAAGTAACTCTGTACATCATCTACTTCTGTCAACTCTCCATCTCACAACCGCCATCTTTTATTGATCACGCAAAATGACCCGAACTTGCACCTGTTCATGTAGACACAGCGGCTTCACGCGGAGTAAATTAATAATAATAATAGTAATACTAACGCTACAAGGTGGGTTTAATTCAAACTCCTTTATTAAAAAATTCCTCACCAATCATAATCAAGAGTAGCAGCTGTTCGGTCTGTAAACATACAGTACACTGCCCCTCTCCTTCACTAACTCTAATTCACTTCATTTAAACTCACGGTTGCCAGATATCACTAGAAAGGTCAACATCAGTTTCCATATTTTGATTTATCCCCCAAAACATAATATTATCAGCAGACATGGACACTGTACTGGGGAACCCATCTAAAACTGATTAACAAACAAAAATAAAACTACTAAAATGTAAAGACAGAAAATGTGCTTAGTTATAAATAAATCATTTAATATAAAACAATAGATATTATAATAACTTCATAAAATATAAATAAAATGAGAAATTAAATAAAGTTTAATTACTATGGGTTGCATTTAATATCAATTTGACATTAAGCTCAGTTCACTATTTCCTTAGAAAGCTATTAGCCTTGTTCCTAATATGGATCATGCTTGTGTTAATCTGCTTTTAATTAGGACTCTTTATTGTTCAAGATATTTAAAAATAAATATTTTATGCTTGTTTATTTGTCAATTAACCAACAGTATTTCTCACTGCTATTATTTTAATTCAATTAACAGTGGCCATGAGCAGAGAGCTTACATTTAACTGTTTATGACAGACCTCCTGATTAAAATTTAAACAAAAAAGATTGGTATCTGGATCAGTTTTGGCTGTAAAAATCCTGCTCGGATCATCAGTAATGAACACCATTAAACTAAAGCGCTTCCCATCTGACGGGTAAATGAAGTCACCCAATCACATCCTATATGAGATTATTCAGATATATACACAATATACACAGAGCGGTTCGAGTGGAACTGCTTTCACAACTGGAACTCCAAGTACAAGTGAATTTGCCTGCCTGATGTTGAGTGAAATTTTGAATGCAGTAGCTTACGTCTCAACAGTGAATGACATGCCGGATAAGGAGGATTTGATTGTTGTGCCAAATGCATAATTTTTAATTGATGAGGAAATTGTGTTCGCATATACTTTGCTTGATGATTGCCAAGATGACCTTGATGATACCCTTCCAATGGACCCAGTGCAGCAGGAAAGTTCGTTTACAGGACAGGAACCTCGCCATCACCAAAGACCACCAGGCTAAGGCTTCACAGGGGAAATGTTTTCAATGAACTAAATGCTGCTTTTAAAAATTGTTGTGTGTTTGTAGATGAGTCTCTCTTGGAGACTGAGATGGTCTTACCCAATGGTAACACAGAGAAAGGAGAAGTCAATGGTGGAGTTTTGCGTCATGCGCTAAACGAGTACTGGGAGACCTTTATGATGAAATGCACTACCGGAAACTTACTTAAAATATCAATGACGAGACGTGACATGAAAGATGAGTGGGAACATGTAGCTAAAGTCATGGTCCTAGGCTACAACATGGCGAAGTACTATCCCATTGTGCTGGCCAAGCTCTTCCTCTCCTACTGTCTTGGACTCGAAATCATGGATGATGACCTTTTTTCAACATTCTTAGAGACAGTTTCCATTGACGAAAAAGAAGTTGCTGAGCAAGCCATGAAAGACTTCCAAACTATCTCTGGAAGAGAGGAATGGTTGGATTTCCTAGAGGCACATGATGTCAAACTTCTTGTCACAGAAGCAAATGTCAGAAAAACCTTACTTGAAGTGGCACATAAAGAAATAGTTCAGGATCCTGCATATATAGCAGAATGTTGGAGCTGTGTGGTAAAAGGGCTGAAACTGCCCCCAGGAGGATTGGATGAAGTGCTGGCCAGCCTCACTCCTACACCCAGGAAGGTTGTTGCCATGCTACAACATGAAATCCTCAACAAGAGAGAAAATCAGATTCTTGATTTTCTCAAGAAGTTTATAAAGAATTGTGGTGAACTTCAGCTGAGGAAATTTCTCAGGTTTTGCACTGGTAATCATTTTAATTGATTACAAATATTTGATCATATGGGTTCACATAACAGAAACATAGTTAAGAGCTAAATAAATACTCTTCACCAATACAGAATTTTGTTCATTAATCAATTATGTTTTTAATCAAACAAATCCAAATTTGTTATATTGTCCTTTTAAAGGGACAGCTTGGATTTTTGTACATTTAAGTGGTAAGAAATACTCACCAGTAATATAGTTGATGATGTAGTAATGCCAGTAATGTAGCTGATGTTGTAGTAATGCCAGTAATGTAGCTGATGTTGTAATACACACACACACACACACACACACACACACACACACACACACACACACACACACACACAAGCCTATGTATTTATCAATGTAATTGTTATAGTAAATATACAATAAAATATCAAATAAAGAAACCAACAGCCCTAGGTAAGTCATTCAAGTTATGAAGTAAAAATAACAACATTATAAATCAAAGCAACAGCATGTTTTTGGCTTTTAAAGAAATTAAGTGAGACAAAAAGCTCAAACTGTTCCTGTAACTTAATTCAAACAGATTTGCAATACTGTTTGTAGAATAAAATACATCTGAGTTATATTAGTAAGGAATAAACACTTAAAATTAAAAACACTTACAATTTTTACTTGTTAAATAAACAACATGGCATCAGTGGGTTAGGTCCTAAATAAAAAAGAAAGGCGGTTTACTATTATTCAGCCCCAACCCCCCTCCCCCATCCACCACCTGCCCCAACAGCAGCCAAATAATGACAGAAGATAAGTCAGTGTGTTTGTCATTTATACACACACTTATATAAACTCATCAGCTGCTCTCTGTTATAAAAATACATACTAAATTGTCAGCTGTAAAGACATTAAATTGCTCACTTATGCTTTCTTTATTCAGTTACAAATTTGTGTATGAATTTTCAGTCAGATTTACAGGTTTACATTGCCCTGACTGTGAGTCATTTGCAGTGTGATGATGTCTTGCTCAGGACTTTCCATATTTCTCTGGGTGAACACTGAAACTGCTGGGCCATTGAGGTTGATCGTCATCAAACCTGAAACAATAACAGCAGACCTCTTGCTAGTCATAATGATATATAGTAACACTTAATTATTTCTAAACAGAGGTCATGACCACTAAAATCTACAGAGATAGACCAATTATATCTGAGTAAAATTAGCTTTATATAATCATGTCATAGTTTCCTATGTACACATTAACTAGAAGAATATTACAATAACCAGAGGTTTAGACTTCACCCTATTTAGACATGGGCGATCAACTGTAAGTGGTCCTAAACAGAAATTCCCTATCAAGCCTGTACACTCTAAGTACACTTAAAGTCCTGAACCTCAGGACTCTGGGGTGGTGCTGGCCCGAATTTAGCCTATTACCCAAAAACACTTAAAATTCAACATAGAAGCAAATACTCACATCTGTGAACCCAGTTGGAGATAGAAAAAAAGACACCAGCCGTGAGTGAGAAGAAGCAAGGGTCCAGATTTATTGGTTCCGTTCCACCACACGAGATCCAAACCGATGAGAATTCTCAGAAGTGATCTGACACCCGGAGCTCAAGCTCCAGTATTTATACTGTATTTACACAGTAGATAACCAATATATTTTAGAAAGACTATGATATCAATACCAATAGGGTTAAAAAAGAGCTCATCTACAATACCATTATGTTTTGAAAGAGGCTTATCAAATTTACCATTATGTTTTGAAAGAGGACTTTTCTAACTACCATTAGGATTGAAAGTGGGAGAGAGACAAAACAATTTAGAGAGACCTTGGTCTCATTATTATCTCGCGGGGGCAGCTTGACTCAGCTACCCTTATAAATGGCTTCTCATGGTTTTCTCTTAAAATTAAGGCCTCCGTCGTCTGACCCTTCCTTGCAAGACAAGAATCTTCACCATCTGAATTATGAGTAAGTTTCTTTTACATTTTTCTGTATTTCTGGTTTATAATTTACTTTCATATTTGCTCTATATCTCTATCCCCCCCTCAGATACAGAATCCACCCCGTGAATGTGTGTATTGACGCCTCTACACAGACAGACCCTCCCTCCAGCTTTCAGTCTGAGGATGATGTCACCTTCTCTGATCTGGGCTCTGACCATTCTTCCCTCTTCTCACCTGTCAGTCTGCCGTACTCTCAGTGGTCTCCTTATTTCACCTTTGCTGACTATCCCATGTCCCCAGGACACACCCCATTTTCTTCCCCCTACCGCTCTCCTCAAGATTACGCACCCACCAGTCCTGTGAATTTTCAATAAAATTACATATTACTCATACTAGGTCTCCCTCATGTTTATTTCATGTCATTTTTATCCACAACAGTGGCTGCTCAAATCCCACGGGTCCCGTATGGATCTGGAGGGGGAATCGGAGACTAGCACTGCTCTACTCTTGCTCTTTCCTCCGCATCCGGCTCTCCGCTTCCAGGATTTGGAGCTCGTGAAGCGACTTCTCCTTCTGGTATGGAACGCCAACCCACCCTCTCTGACTCCAAGGCGCCAGAGGGGGGAACCAGTGCATAATTTTTATGGGACTGGAGCATGCTTATTGTGAATGAGACCATTCAATGGTCATCCAAGAACGCCTGAGAATAATCAGTGTCACTTGGCGATGCCTACATGCTCTGAAAACCTGGAAGTGTCCCCTATTTTAGCCAGCCACACCCCTATTGATGGAGCCTCTTTTGGGCAAAATCCTCCAACTTCGAGGTTTATGCATGGTGTCAGATGGCTGCGGCCCATCTGCAGACCACGAATACCTTCCTGAAACCTTCTGTGGTCCTGGAAGGTCTGTCAGGCACCCTCTTTGAGCCGTTAGAGTCAGCTTCAGAGAAGCTTCTGACCCTAAAGTTAGCTCTTTTGGCTGACCCTGACAACTCTGTTGACCTTTCCTGCCTTGACTATGCCCCTGGATTAGCCAAGGCCTTCCTATATCCTAGGTTGGATTATTCCTAAGTGCCCTAAGTGCGTCTGGTGCCCAGCTAGTAGGAATGAGGAAGATTGCACCCATTGTGTCCAGTAAGGGCTCCGCTCTGGCCAGTGGCATAAGTCTGGAGCAGTTGTTGGTCTGCTTGGCAGTGACAGTAAAGGTGATGCTGGGTCAAAGCAGCGCATCTCTATCTGGATACTGGAAACAATCTCTATTGCTTATGAGGCACGCGGTCTAGCTACACCTCTGTGCATAGCGGCTCATTCCACGAGGGGGAGGGGGGTCTCTTCCTCAAAGGCTTTATCTAAGGGGTACCCTTACACGATGTGTGTGCTGTGGCGGGGTGGTCTATTCCGCACGCATTCATTCGGTATTACAGTTTGGCCTTATTGGCCAGCTTGTATATGGTTCTTGGAGATTATATTTCTGCTGAACGCCACTCCCTGGGAGATTCCCGTTCGCAGGGATCTATTGTCTGAAGCCAGAGGGTTTATTTTATCACCCTCGGCCAGAACTATGGAAACTGTGGGCATGGCCCCTGAAGGGCACCAGCTCATAGATTCCGATCTTTCGACCGAGGTTGTAGAGACCATGTTAAACACTAGGAACATCAGTGAGACCCAGTACATGGCACAATGCTACAGTCCTGGAGTTCTTACAGGATCGTTTTTGACCAAAGTTGGCTCCTTCAACAATTAGGGTCTAAGTGGCCGCCATTTTGGTCAGTCACACCCTTATTGATGGAGCCTCTGTGACAGGCTATACCCTCAGTATGATGGAGTGGTACTCATCTCAGTACTCATTTCCACAGCATGAAGCTCACGCAACGTTGAGTTCATCATGAAAGGGAAAGTCTGTGTTAAACATGTAACCCTTTTCCCAGAGAAGGGAATGAGAGGTTTCGTGGCTTAATCATATTTGGGTAAGCTTGTAAATTGTGTCTACACTTCAGACAATATATACAGTCAATATATAGTACCTTTTTATTTTGATTATTTATTTCGATGGATGACTTTTGCATCAATTTTCTCTCATTCCCAGGTTACCAGAAGACTCCTCTGATTTGGTACAGAACTCCATTCAAACAGCCATCACTAAAATCAAAGCTGCAATGCAGGAGGCAATCCGGAGGGTCGCATCAGGGAAAAAGATAAAGACCGGGGCTAATAAGATAATCAAGTCACTCAAAAAGATCTCTCGTAAGTCTCATGTTAAGCTTGAATCTGGCGATTCAGTGCAGCTCAAAAACAGGGCTACGTGAGATGTGAGTGATCTGCTGGTGAAATATTTTTCACGTGTTTTAACAAGTTTGGACCCCAACGTAGTGACGACTTCTGATGCCAAGGAAATGATTGAAATAGGGGTCAATGGTTTAGTCAAATCAAACAGAGCAGGAAGTTTTGTCAGGACCTGTTCCTCAGATTCTCTTTTTGAGACTGCAGGGACTGAGGTCAACACCATAAATTCCATCCCCTGCCATTCCGAGCCAATTTACACTTTCGTATAGGAGTCCACCAAGTGCTTGCCTTTGTTTATAGGAAGTCCTGTGAAACCAGATTTCTCAGCAGAGTCAATGAAAGGTGATGATGCCGCTGTCATTCCGATTTCTGTTATGGATGATGGCCATGTTCACCAAATAACAGATGAAAACAAGCCTTTGTTCAAAAAAGGAAAGGACACAGTACTTGAGTCCAACATGTGCTTGTCAAAATGTGTGCTGAAACAAGGCTCTAAACGTCCACCCCTGCCATGGTCTAATGAAAGTGCTTCATGCAGTTCTCCTGAAGTCATTTCAGGCTCAGATGCAGAACATGAACCAGAAAAAACATCTTGGACAGACTAGCTGAAAAGGACACTGTACGTGTGCAAGCAGATTCCCTTCGTAAGATAGCAGGGACTATAAGTCATGGCGGCTCTGCAGATCCAGCACTTGTATCCATCGAAGAGATGGAGAGACGTTGGTTTGACATTATTCCGGAGAAAAACCCACCTATAAACTGCTGTGGCTTTAAGGTATGAAGGATTTCTGTCTTTTACTATGAAAAAGTAATATTGTAACAAATATTGTAAATGTAAATATTGTAACAACAGGCCTCCAGACGCTTCAGGAATTTCCGCAAACGACTGACCAGGAGCTTCTCCCGCATCTACAGAGCCTGTACCAGCTGCGGCAGAGATCAATCCACTCTCTAACCCTGCAGAAATGATAAATAAACTTGAGGTCAATGAATGCTGCTGATGATGTGTGTGATATTGCCTGTCAGACTGAATGCTCAAGAATGAAGAACACCAACTCTACAACCTCAATCTCTCCACTGTCTCCTTTGTGCAAGAAATATACAGTGTGCTCCAAAATCTGAGACCACATTAACATCTGGGATTCTTTTTTTTAAATTATTTTTTTTATTTTAAAGTTGTACAATGTGCATGTGCTCAGATGACAGTCAGGTGGCGCTTCTCAATTCATAAGAGCAGCAGCTCTATTCAGAGACTCTCGGCTTGTTCAGTTCTTCACCCTGTCATGAAGAGTAAACGGGTTATGAGAAAATCATTTTTATGACTACAAAGCACCGACACACAAGAACAACATCTGTCCATCTGGATGTTCTGAAGGCTGTTATTACTCCTTCCCTCATTTAATTCTAACTACTTAGCTTTATAAAACTACTAATAGTCAATAATTATGATACATCGGTATTTTAATAAAGACATCAAGCGACAATAAATTGTGTGTGGATTTACACGCTTTAACATCTCTGGTTCATCGAGCTACCGAGCTTCATCAGTAACCTCCCAGAGACATCAATTAGATTTGGATCACCCTCTGATCCCATAAAACACGATCAGGCGACTGAATGCTTAGAGTCAATACTGCGCTACACGCTAGATAGAGTGGCTCCACTCAAAAGAAAAATAATTAGAGAGAAAAAGTTAGCACCACCTAGAAACCTACATGTTTCTTTAAACAGATTTGTCCTGGAGTAATTGAACTGTTTTTAAATATAATCAATTCTTCCCTTACCACTGGCTATGTACCTAAATCATTTAAATTAGCAGTTATTAAACCCCTGCTTAAAAACCCTGACCTTGACCCCTCTCAACTGTCCAGCTATAGACATATATCAAATCTCCCTTTCATCTCCAAGATCTTAGAAAAGGTTGTAGCACAGCAGTTTTGTTCGTACTTGCATAGGAATAACATTCATGAAATGCATCAGTCAGGATTTAGACCTCATCATAGCACAGAGACAGCGTTAGTTATAGTAGCAAATGACCTACTACTGGCCTCTGATCAGAGTTGTGTCTCCTTGCTTGTGTTACTTGACCTTAGTGCAGCTTTTGATACTATAGATCATACTATTCTCCTTGATAGATTAGAAAATGTTGTTGGCATTAAGGGAACAGTCCTGGCTCAGGTCTTATTAGACCGATCGTTATCAGTTCGTAGATGTAAATGGAGACTTCTCCACGCATACCGAGGTTAAATTTGGTGTTCCACAAGGTTCTGTTTTAGGCCCACTGCTTTTTACTTTATATGTGCTACCTCTAGGTCAAATTATTCGTAAACATGGAATTAGCTTCCACTGTTATGCTGATGACACACAGCTGTATGTTTCAGCGAAGCCAGAGGACAGACAGCAGCTTAATAAAGTTGAGGAATGTGTAAAGGACATTAGACGTTGGATGCTTATTAACTTCCTCTTACTTAATTCTGATAAGACAGAAGTACTTGTACTAGGACCACGTGTAGCTAGAAGTAATCTTTCTGATCTCATTGTTACTCTGGATGGACTTTCTGTTTCGTCATGTACAGCAGTAAAAGACCTTGGAGTAATTATTGACTCCAGTCTATCATTTGATGCTCATGTAGATAATATTACTAGGATAGCCTTTTTTCATCTCAGAAATATTTCTAAAATAAGAAATATATTGTCACTACATGATGCAGAAATAGTTCATGCTTTCGTCACCTCTAGACTAGATTACTGTAATGCCTTACTGTCTGGATGTTCCAGTAGGAGAATAAACAAACTCCAGTTAGTCCAGAATGCAGCTGCTAGAGTCCTAACTAGAACCAGAAGATACGAAATCTCTATTATTAAATACTATTATTAACCTATAAAGCACTAAATGGTCTCGTGCCACAGTATCTAAGCGACCTTTTGGTCTTTTATGATCCGCCACGCCTACTTAGATCAAAAGATGCAGGCTATCTGACGGTACCTCGAATAGCAAAGGCTACAGCAGGGGAAGAGCTTTCTCTTATAGAACACTTATGGAACAGCCTTCCAATTAGTGTTCGGGACTCAGACACAGTCTCAGTGTTTAAGTCTAGGCTTAAAACGTATTTGTTTACTCAATCCTACCATGACTAGACTTTTTGTTATGCAAAGCACAGTCCTAATAATCTCTTCTCTCCCTCTCTCCTTCTGTCGAGCCACACACGATTTTATGGAGATTCTAGAGATCCTGATCCTCTCTGCTCTCCGGACCTGCCTGATCCGTTTTGGATGCCCTACCTCTGGATGGAGCTCTCATCTACTCCAATTCCAGATTGTTGGGACTACGGCTGCTTCTAAGGCCAAACAGACTTCAAATAAAACCATAATGAACTTTTTCACACCATCTGTTGTTACCCAGATGAGGACGGGTTCCCTTCTGAGTCTGGTTCCTCTCAAGGTTTCTTCCTCTTAACATCTTAAGGAGTTTTCCCTTGACACCGGCTTGCTCAATTGGGATAAATTCACACATTTAAAATCTGTATTCCGTGTTTATATGTTTCTGTAAAGCTGCTTTGAGACAGTGGGTATTGTAAAAAGCACTATACAAATAAAACTGAATTGAAATCGAATTGAATATGGTAATCAGCTCCCAGATTAATGTAGCTAGTACAGAGTTAGATAACCATCTAATGTCTAATTTCGCATTCCAGAGTTCAAGGTCCTCCGAGTCGGAGGATGTGAACAGCTCCAAGTAGAACGTCCGGGTTGTCATCTAGTAATTACAGTAATTCTGACATGGCGTGAACGCAGTCATAGTGAGCATCAATGCTTCCTGGTTTTTGCAGAGCATTGTGGGATTTTTTTGGGGGCGTGAACGTTCCAGTGTACTGGAAGGATTTTGTGATTCAGATAGCCCTTAAAATGCCCGACTCCCTGACTCCTGAACAAGGGAGCTGATTGAGACGCTCTCACAGTCCTCACCATTTGCATCCTTCACGTAGGAGTGTATTTCACTTTGTGCGTGTTTCTCTCCTTTCCCCTCCTCCAGGGCTAATGTAACAGACAACTCTGTACAGTTCAGTCAGAACAGCTCTTGAGGTACAAAAAATGACAACAGCGTAAATGTCATTCAACAACTCGGATCAAAAGTTCTTCTGAGATTTTTTGTTTTCAGTTTATAATCCAAAATAATATTTCGAAGGGTAAAAGCAGGGAAGTTCAACTTGACTTACAAAGGTTCACCTGCTCCCGCCACCATCGGCTGCCACACATATGATGAAATCCTTCCTAATCCTAAACTAATCCTTTTTTATGTAAAGAAAATGAAAGCACAGAGAATTAAATGAAAATTAAATCAGAGAATTTTTATTCATCTCCTGTTACATACATATTATCATTTGTGCACTCACAATAAATCCAGAAAATGATCATTACACATCTCATATCTCATATTTTTTAAACTAAAATAATTACAAAACATTACATTGTTGTGATTATTTCTGAATTGATGGAAATTAGATATGAATATTACATCTTATGTGGCGAAAATAACAATATGTTTAAATATACAGTATGAGAGGTATTTTGTACTTTCTACCCATGAATATTTTCACACTTTTTGACTGATCTTCATCCTCTTTACTGTCTAAGTCCTACGTTGAATCGTTCACAATCATGGATCTACCTCCATTTTTATATTATCATCATATTTGATCTCTTTTTCTTTCTAGTTATCTTCCAGCTCTCTTTTCAATTCACTCACTTTCATCTTTGCTTCTGAGAAGCGTGCCTCTTTGTCTTTAGGACCTTCGTACCATGAGAGATTTATATCAGCAGGTTTACAGGTCTCGAGGGCTTTTATAAGCCGTTCTCTGGGGATTTTCATGGTCTTACAATTTGGCAAGTGAAATACTAAACTAACCTGATCCCAGACATAATATATTTCAGGAAGCTCTTGTACTTTTCCTAAAACAAACTGACACCTGTGGGTCTTACAAATGGCTTGTGCTTTCCAGATAATCTTCCCATCCTGATAACGAACCAATTCATTCTCTTCAAGAAACGGGTATTCTTGAAAACGAATGTTATCCTCAGGACTGTGAATCAGCACGGTGTACATAATCTCCTGTTTGTAAGTGACAGTCTCATGCACTCTGAGAACCGGCTCTTCTCCTCCACAGTTCTGTTCCTTGTACCACTGCATCAGATCCGTGAGGGGAAATGTGAAGCGATAACTTCCATAGCGGGATTTCTCTGGTTGGAATGCGGGTGATGTGGTGAACTTCTCCAGAAATGGTTCCTGCTGATTCAGTTCTGGTGCTTGTTTTGGGAAATTACTCTCCATGTAGCGCCTCTCTGCTGCTTTTATCTCCTCTTCGTTAACTTTTAAACCCCACCATGAGAAATCTTCTGCTCCAGCACTAAACTCATCAGACTTCAGTATCCCCATGAATCCGGAATCCTCAGTAACATGGGCTACATCTGAAACCCAAAATTCAGCTGGAGTTGGGTAGGGTGGGATCTCCTTTATTAAATACCTCACCATGTCATCCTGAGGCCTCTGCCTGGGCATTTGCACTTTCAGTTCCTCTAAACTACAATGCTTCCCTGTGATGAAGCGCTCCGTTTTTTTACGTGCATTTCTTCTCTCGCGGATGGTAACCTACAAAGATATGCAACACTCACTGTAAAAATAACTTATGTACACATGAACAATTCTTTTTCACAAGTGACCTCATAGTATACATACTTAATACATTATTAGTAGTATATAGTTAGAGCATATATGGTTATTATATAGTATATAAACTATTTATAAAATAGTACATAAATTTAACAGCATATGAAGAAGTTAAATTGGTTGTTTTTATGTTTTAGTTTCGTACCTCTTCATGTTGCTGTGGATTCGCGTTTGCCATTTTTCAGAGTGTGGATCAGACAGACAATGAAATGACACATGACTGTCATTCTTCCAACGCTGCCTTTATATCATGTGCTCCACCCCTCCCAGATCTCACAGACATTCTGTGGAAATAGAAACTTAAGGGCTGTGGGGAAGTAGAGCTTGTGGAATGGCCCAACAGGAGGCAGGAAATAGTATACGCTCCGAGAGAGAGAGAGAGAGAGAGAGAGAGAGAGAGAGAGAGAGAGAGAGAGAGAGAGAGAGAGAGAGAGAGAGACTATGTCCTTATGATTTATTTAACTATATTATCCCTTTCTCTCATTTGTTTAACAGGAAGTTTTCTTTCAGTCTTAGTGCTTAAGCTATTTTCTTCCTTTCCTGAATAATACTTAAAGGCATGTTTAGCAGCTGCAAGGAGAATCTTAAATAAGTATCTATCTCTCTTTAATATTACTGGTGTAATGTAGCCCAGATATAAGGTAATACATAAGAGTACTTATTGTTTATTTATGGCATTTGGCAGACACCCTTATATAGAGCGACTTACTGTACATGTACCTCATTTATACTTTTGAGCAGATAAGGGTGGCAGCTTGATTGTCAATGAAGCTCATCTTAAGGCTATTTCTTCCACAGAGGTCTTCAGAAGAAATTGATAACCAATTCCCTAGGCATTGCACCTCAATTTAAAATAGCCACTCACATGCAGACACAGAAAGTATGATATTGTGCACAGAGGCAAGATGAACTCCTAAGCATTAGATCACCCCAATTACTCTTGTATACTCTTTCCATGCCAACGTGCTCTTTGCCTGACAAAGACATTCACAAAACATATTTGACAGTTGAGACCTAATTCTAAAATCACCAGATACTAAATGTACAGCAGTTTTGTCTTGCTGCCATCACAAAATAACAATGTTTAAACCTTAAGTAATGTAGTCACGGAGGGTATGTACATTTGTCACACTACATTAATTGTGGGGACCACCGATATTAATCTTTAACCTACACCTGTTAAGATAATGACGGTTGGTGATGATCTTTGACCTGGCTCAGGAATGTTAGACAGGGATATGCATGTATGTATGTATGTATGTGTGTGTGTGTGTGTGTGTGAATGAACCCAGAGTCTCAGCAAACTCGTAGTCAGAAATAATCACAATGCTTTTGTGTAAAAAGTAATTAAGCGACCTATTACCACAACTTAATGAAATTTGTGATTGCAAGATAAAAAAAAAGTTGTAAACATTGTTTGGATGAGACGTGTTGACATAATAATGTTGATAATTACATCAACTTAATATTGTGTGTAATTTAAACTGAAATCTCTGCATTAATTGATTTAAAACAAAATTTAAGTTGCAGTACATTTACATTTACATTTATTCATTTAACAGAGCGACTTACAAATGAGAGAATACAAGCAAAGCGATCTATCAAGCAGAGAACAATGCAAGTAGTGCTACCATACAAGATCTATTAATTGAGTTCTAGAAGAAAGTAGTAGCTTAACGAAATTAAGGCTTGATAACTTCAAGTCACTAATGTCATGTCCCCTCCCCTACCCATTTAACATGTCTGGACAAATTCAGACAGTTAAGACTGTGTTAGAGGACCTGTAGACTGAACCAATACCATACAAAGGATGTTTCCAGGGTCGGGGGTTCGATTCCCACTGTGGCCCTGTGTGTGCGGAGTTTGCATGCCGTGCATGTTCTCCCTAGGGGTTTCCTCCCCCAGTCCAAAGACATGCATGGTAGGCTGATTGGCATGTCCAAAGTGTCGGTAGTGTATGAATGGGTGTGTGAGTGTGTATGTGAGTGTGCCCTGCGATGAATTGGCACCCGGTCCAGGGTGTACCCTGCCTTGTGTGTGTGTGTGTGTGTGTGTGTGTGTGTGTAATACACAACCATATGATGTATGAGAACATGTGTGTGTGTCTGGAATGCATGGGAACGGGATTTAACATAACTATTTTTTATGATGCCAACATAAATATATTTTATGATGATGACCCCTTTGAACTATCAGGGTCATTAAATGTTATGACCCTGACACCTTTGACCTGTCAGGGTCATTAAATTGACCTAGACCTGTCAAAAATAAGGTTACAATATATACAAACGATCTCTCTCTACTGACTCTGCATATGACCTTTGCATAAGTTGCATCAACGGCTGCTTTACAACTTGATCATGTTTGCTTATTCACACACTGTGGTACAGTTTACCTGTGTCTTCCACAGGAACTTCTGAGTCTTCTACAGCCTGGTAGTTACCTCTCTTCAGCTACAATGTTGTGCAAATTTCATGTATTATACTCACTGACTCTGTATTAGCACCATTACTGAGAGTTGTTTTTCCAAGAATTGTGAAAATTTCGGCCGACAAAAACTACAAAGTTGCTACTGGTTGAAATTGAAAGTTATTCAACTTTTCAGACTATTCAATCTGTAGGATTTTGGATATAGTTAAAGATCCACACTGTTCCTCCACTTTGAAACAAAATAAATTTATTCCAGGGTTGTTAGGGGTGAACATTCTTGACCAGTGTTATCAACATCTTCTTTGTTAGTATGGTGCAGCCTTGACTTGTCTTTTGTCCAAGTCAAAGGGCAATACTCTGCAAAAGCAAGCTATGTTAAGATGCCAACATCTGGATTCTCAGTCCTCCAATTGTGTGGGGAAAGTTTGTATGCAGTCTAAAGCTCCAGCCTTAATACTAGCTAGCTGCTTGGTGTTGGTAATTGCAAGTGGCCTTAAAGGTAAAGTAGGCAGTATGTCCTTAGTGTGTCCTTGGCACTCAGGGAGCATATTTATAACCACAAAGCATTGTTGGGTGCTTTGTACCCTGCAGATATTGTTGAAGATTCTGAAGTTATTGTTGATTTGAAGGAAAAACTGACATTGGAGGGATGTGTAGCCTTTATTGAACAACACAATACTGAGGTGGAGTTAGATTTAACTAGTTTTGATTGTGTATATATCATAAATCTTACACCTGAACAGCAGACAAGCAACAGTTAGGAAACTATTGTACAAATACAGGGGAGTGTTTTCAAAAGCTGATTGAGATCTATAATGTACAGTGAGGTAAAAAAGTATTTGATCCCCTGCTGATTTTGTGCGTTTGCCCACTGACAAAGAAATGATCAGTCTATAATTTTAATGGTAGATTTATTTGAACAGTGAGAGACAGAATAACAACAAGAAAATCCAGAAAAACGCATGTCAAAAATGTTATAAATTGATGTGCATTTTAATGAGGGAAATAAGTGTTTCCTCACTGTACACCCTTAACAGAACACCAAATCCAAATAGTTGATAACACCGCAGTTAGGCAATGCTACAGGGAAATACCACCTTCCCAATATGAGGCTGTAAAAGGCACATATTATACAGCTGTATATATGTATATCTATATATATTTATATACATATCTCCTTCCTAGAATTGATGAGTCTCTGGATGCATTGTCAGGGTCCAAATGGCTTTCCACTCTCGACTTAGTGAATGGGTACAATCAAGTGCCTGTGGCTGAGGCAGATTGCCTTAAGATACTCTTTTTATACCAATCATGTAACTGACCTGTTTCCAATTAACCTAATTAGTTACAAAATGCTCCTCCAGCTGTTTCTTTTTAGTAACACTGATTTTTCCAACCATTTGTTGCCCCGTCCCAACTTTTCTGAAACGTATTGCTGCCATCAAATTAAAATGACCGTATTTTCTCCTTAAAAATGTACATTTCGTCAGCTTAAACATTTGATACGTTTTCTATGTTCTATTGTGAATAAAATATGGGTTTATGAGAATTGCAAATCATCACATTCCGTTTTTTAATTACAATTTACACTGCATCCCAACTTTTTTCGAATCGGGGTTGAAATTATAGAAGTTTTACACAAAACAGTACACACATTATACCACACTAAACCCTTCAGAGAAAGATTTCTTTTTAAACTCATTAATAGCTCAGGACCCGCTCTAACACTTCCTTTTTTGAAGGTGTTCAGCTCTGGACTGGACACAGACTTCTGTGTTCAGTGCAGGTGCTTTATAAGCGCAAAAGTGATCAAGTGAAAAAAGCATTTTCCCTTACAGAAAGGTCTCATGAACTTCACATGTGAATAATCAGTAGTTCCACAATCAAGAATCAAGTTTTTAGACATGTTTTTCACATATTTCCCATGAAATAGTCTTTCAACAAGGACTTTTTCATTCCTCGTTTTTCAGATTGTATCATTTATTATTTTGCAATGTCACACATGATTATTTAATCACATACTATTGTCACATAATCCTATGAAAAACCTATGATCAAATATAACATTTTCCCATAAGGGGTTAATATGACCACCTCTGGTGTTTATTACCAAAAAGCTCTTTTTTGGTTTCATCTGACCATAGAACCCGATCCCATTTGAAGTTCCAGTAGTGTCTGGCAAACTGAAGATGCTCGAGTTTGTTTTTGGATGAGAGTAGAGGCTTTTTTCTTGAAACCCTTCCAAACAACTTGTGGTCATGTAGGTGACTTTGGATTGTAGTTTTGGAAATTTCTGACCCCAAGACACAACTAACATCTGTAATTCTCCAGCTGTGATCCTTTTGGCCACTTGAACCATCCTCTTCACAGTGCATTGAGACGATATAGACACACGTCCTCTTCCAGGTTGATTCATAACATTTCCAGTTGACTGGAACTTCTTAATTATTGCCCTGATGGTGGAAATGGGCATTTTCAATGATTGTGCTATTTTCTTATAGACACTTCCCGTTACGTGAAGCTCAACAACCTTTTGCCGCACATCACAGCTACATTCTTCGCTCTTACCCATTGTTATGAATGACTAAGGGAATTTGGCCTAGGTGTTCCCTCATATTTATACCCCTGTGAAACAGGAAGTCATGATTGGACAATTTCCTGTTCCTAGTCACCCAGGTGTACTAAAAAAAATTTAAATATCAATGGGAATATACTTCAAATATATTTTTCTCATATAAATGTATAGGGGTACCATTTGTTGCACACCTATATTTAACAAAGACTTTTATTTTGGATAAACCTGTTTTATTTGAAATTATTTGATATCCATGAGAGCAGAGTATTTTTGTGATTTGTTTTTTTTTTAACAAAAGATCAAAAAGTTCAACAATAAAGACAATTTTTCACAGCTTTCTTTGCTCATATTTACCAAGGGTGTGGACCAAATAGCCAAATGAAATAACTGGATTAAGTAGGTTTATTCTGATGACTGGTACTTGACTAACGCTACCTTTATATCATGTGCGCTGTCCCCTCCCACACCTGAGAGACATTTTTGTAAATAGAAACTTATAGGGCTGTAATAAAATGTCATGTCTGTATTAAACTGGTAGAGATGAGGATGTCAGTAAATATTTTAAGTGGAGCAAGTCACGCACCTTTCTAGTTCCTAGTGTCTGTGTTAATTATTGTTACCTGTCATAATAATGAGCAAAAGATTTAGTGAACAAGAAACAGATAATAACTGCAAATATAACAACTGTGTTACGAAACAGAGGGAGAGACAGGAAGTAAGTACAGGAGCACTGTCTTTATTAATAAATCAATGACACAAACAAAAACACGGGAACGCGGTCTATCCAGAGTTAACGAGAAAACATGGGACTAGAGTCGAGGCAGAAAACAGGACATGAAAACAAAGACCGCTTAGCATGCTAACATAGATGCTACACCCGTCAGACTGATCCTTCTCACACAGGTATTCTAACTACAAATAATATCGCGCAACGTGCGCATAGACCCGAGGGGTTTAAATACCCAACATAATGAATCTAAACCAAATACACCTGGGTTAAATCAAGCACAACCTCAAAACAGAAACTAGAACTCAGGCAGAAAGCGAATGAAAACAAAACAGTCATGTGACCAGTCCGGAGCCGTGCCACAGCGCCCTCTGCTGCCCGTGGTGTAACAAACTGGGCTACTATTATCAGATTGTAAAAATATTTCCTCTCCTTCTAAAAAAAAAAATAATTCTAAAAAGAATGTAGTCTTTTTTTTTTTTAATTGACATTTCTCTCAAAAATACAAAATAAAATACAGTGGTGCTTGAAAGTTTCTATATATTTGCATAAATAAGACCAAAAACATGATCATATTTTCACACAAGTCCTAAACATAGACAAAGTGAACCCGGTTAAACATACGAGACAAAAATATTATACCTGTCATTTATTTATTGAAGAGAATAATCCAATATTACATATCTGTGAGTAGCAAAAGTATGTGAAACTTTGCTTTTTTTTGCTGGCCAAACACACCCCTTGCAGAATCTGCTAAATATTATACTGTTAACAAAAAAAGACGGATCATAAAAATCCCATGTTGTTGTTTATTTAGTCCTGTCCTGAAGTTGTTCATGAGTCGCTTGTTTGTCCTGAGCTGTTAAACTGCGCACTGTTCTTCAGAAAAATCCTCCAGGTCCTGCACATTCTTTAATCTTCCAGCATCTTCTGTATATTTGACTCCTTTTCAACAGTGTCTGTATGATGTCGAGATCCATCACACTGAAGACGACTGAGGGAATCGTACACGACTATTACAAAACGTTCACTGATGCTCAAGAAGGCAACACGATACATTAAGAGCCGGGGGGTGTAAACTTTTGAACAGGATGATCAGAGTAAATTGTTATTGTTTTGTTTAAAGTTTTTTTGTCATTTTGTACTGACCTTCAGATTCTAAATAAGATAGTTACGTGTCTTCCAAATGATAAAATACTAACAAGTTACACCGATCATCCTGTTCAAGTTATGAAGTCAAAATGATGACATAATAAATCAAAACAACAGCATGTTTTTGGCTTTTAAAGAAATTAAGTGAGACAAAAAGCTCAAACTGTTCCTGTAACTAAATTCAAACAGATTTGCAATACTGATTGTAGAATAAAATAAATATGAGTTATATTAGTAAGGAATAAAACATGACACGGGATGCTGTTATAGGAAAATAGCTTTTATTGCTTTCCCCACTATTTTTTTTTTTTTTATTGAATCCCTACTAAAATTTACTAACATTTAATAAGTTGCACATTTAAAAACTTTCATACCGTCACAAAAGCTATAGAGATAACAGAAAAGAAACACAAATAAATAAAAGCAAAAATACTGTGTGTTCCATCACCATCCTCTCTTTTATTTCTCTCTCCTGATGTTAATATGATGGTTTGAATCCTGAAAATTACATTCAATAATTCGAGTATTTGTTTCCTCTGAACTGGCTTATGGATATTTTTGGATTTAGTAAGGTTCAGTAGTATCAGTAGTATCCGCTGGTTTCTGCAATTCAGACCACGTTCTTTTTCAAAAATGCATCATTCAAATTCTTTTTGTGGTGTGAACTGGAAAATTCCCTGAAGCTTAGAACAAGAGTCTTTTTCTATTTTATCGTATTGTTGACTTGTGTTTGGGGGAAAAAAACAACTGCATACTGAAATCTGTTGTTTCTTGGTGCTGTTGTTGTCGTCTGAGGTTATTTGTTTGTTTACAGAAGTTGGTGAGGAACAACGAATTAACACACAGAATTGAAGGAGGGTGTACTTTCTGTTCCCCGTGACTGTATATTTTGTATATATGCTTGTGTGACCTATTTCTCAATTTATCATCTTTAATGGAAATGTTTTCCTGCACTGAATATTTCTGATGTTGCTGGGCGCCTCTGTGACATCACAGCAGGAGCTGGTTCTAAATTCTAATTCTAGACACTTAAACACAGCCGCTGCTGAACTACTTACATTATTGTACATTGTTTATAAGAAGAAAATGGATCAGTCTGGAACACGTGAATCTTCCTTTCCAGCCTTCCAGAGCCGTCAGGCCCTGATGGTCTTTAGGGACATTTTGGACACCGTTCTTCATCTGAGTGATGAGTAGGTTGATGTTTTTTTTCCTCCTAATTTTTATGCCTAAGCTACATAAAATTGAATTCTTTCACACATTAATAGACAATGAATAAATCATTAACTTTGTGAATTCTATATAAGGGAATGGAAGACTTTGACTGAGGACATAACGCATCAGGTAAGAAGCTAACGTGTCCCGATTTGATCATTTCTCGTATAAAACATAAACCTGCCGACAGTTACAGTTTTTACTTGTTAAATAAACAACATGGCATCAGTGGGTTAGTCCTAAATTAAAGGACTAACCCCTCCTGCCCCAACAGCAGCCAAATAATGACAGAAGATAAGTCAGTGTGTTTGTCATTTATACACACACTTATATAAACTCATCAGCTGCTCTCTGTTATAAAAATACATACTAAATTGTCAGCTGTAAAGACATTAAATTGCTCACTTATGCTTTCTTTATTCAGTTACAAATTTGTGAATCAATTTTCAGTCAGATTTACAGGTGTCACGATTTCCCCTTGAAGCAGCGTGCTCTAAGCACGAATGCGCGAGCACCTGCTTTTCCGTTGTTGACAGTAGTGACATTTGGACAGATGTGTTTGTTTATGTTTCTGTCATGTCTCCTTCCTGTTCTGTCATTGGCTGGGATTTTCACGTGTGTCTGAATTGCCCTCAGCTGTGAGCATTTACGACACTGTTCATGTCCGCTTATATACGGCGCGCCTCCCAGCACACAACGCGGAATATTAGAATAGATAAGCTATAGTATCGTAGAGTTAGATTAGTTCGTTTAGTAGTCATGGTCACGTTCCATGTTTAGAGTTAGTTCACGCTGGTTTCTCCGCTCCCAGTTCATAGTCCTTGTTAGTTTCATGTTTTGTGTCTCGAGAATATTTTCCGTGACCATGACCTTGAATCCTGCCTTGCTCCGTGTATGCCTGTATGCCGATCGCCTGACCTCTTGCATGTTTGTGGATTACGTTTTGGATCACGCTTTGGATTTATCTGCCTGTCTCTCTCCTAAATAAAACCTGTTCATACTGCAATTGCACCCGTCCTATCTCTGCTCCGTCACGATACGTGACAGAATATTCCGCCATACCATGGATGCAGCACGAGGACGAGAGAGACATCAAACTACAAGGGGAGTAACAGGACAATACCTTATCGGAAACATTCGGATTACTGGCCGCATTTCTTGTCCGTGCAGTTCCCTCAACGGTACGCCATTGAACTGCCGCTAGAGACAGCGGGATTGGGGAGCTACCCGCTGGAGTTCCTCTTCAGCTGCCAGGAATATTTCTGCAGCCTGGCGTTTCCGAAGCCTACTAAGAGACAGTGGATCGGATTCTTGGTGTCCAGGTTTTACTGTCCGGCCCGTGACTGGGCGAAGCAGCTGGTGAGCACTGGGTCCTCTGCCCTCCAGGATGTCACTCAGTTTGCAGAACTTTTTATGGAGGAGTTCACGCAACCAGGGCAACTTCATGGTCTGGATTTACTGGGGTGGAGAGTCAATGGACAGCCCCAGCCTGACCTGCCCTTTAACCCCTACTATGAGGGGATTGACAGGTCAGCCTCCACAATCCGCTTCAGGTTCCAGCCAACGTGGAGGAGGTGGCACCGACATGCATGCCTGAGAGCTGCAGGAGGGAGACCAAGCTACAGTGCCCTACCTGCAAAAAACTGGGTCTCCAGGAAGCATTCTACTGCTCTCAGTAATACTTCAAGAGCAGCAGGCGGGAGCATAAGAAACCGTAGAGCCCGTGCAGAGATCTAGCCCAGGGTCAACAGGGTGACCTCAGAGTGTCCGTCGGAGGTCTCAGCACCTGACCCCCAGCCGGAGGTGAACCTGGAGACCTCAGAGCTCGAACCTGAGACCCATGAGGAGGTCTCACCTGCCGAGCTCCAGCCAGAGGTCCACATAGCAGCGTCAGAGCTCCAGCACAAGACCTACGGGGAGGTCTCAGCTCCGGAGCTCCAGCCTGAGGTCAACCTGGCGACCTCAGAGCTCGAACCTGAGACCCACGAGGTGGGCTCACCTGCCGAGCTCCAGCTAGAGGTCAACAGGGAGCCTCCAGCACCGGAGCTCAACCCTGAGGTCCAAGTCAAAATCAAGTCTCTAGTCTCTGAAGTCCAAATCAAGTCTCCAGTCACTGAAGTCCAAGTCCAGTCTCAAGTCCCTGAAATCCAAGTCAAGTCTACTGACATGGCCGACCATGTTCTGCTCACATCCAAGTTTACTGATACGGCCAACCAAGTTCTGCTCAAGCCCAAGTCTACTGATATGGCCGACCAAGTTCTGCTCACGCCCGAGTCTGCTGACACGCACAACCAAGTTCTACTCACGCCCGAGTCTGCTGACACACACAACCAAGTTCTGCTCACGCCCGAGTCTGCTGACACGCACGGCCAAGTTCTGCTCACGCGCAAGTCTACTGACACGCACAACCAAGTGTCTGTTGAAACAAAAAACCAAGCTCTGCTCATGTTCCCGTCTGATGACCTGACCCACCAAGTCAGAAGAACCGTTCAACCAAGTTCTGCTCGCGCCTGAGTTTGCTGAAACAAACAACCAAGCTCTGCTCATGTCTACGTCTGAGGACCTAACCAACCAAGTTATGTTCATGCCCAAGTCAGCTGACGGGGACAACCAAGCTCTGCTCACGTCCATGTCTGCTGACATGCACAACCAAGTGTCTGTTGACACGGACAACCAAGCTTTGCTCACAACCCAGTCTACTGACATGACCAGCCAAGTTCAGCTTGCAGGCTCTGCTGTGGACGTCGCTCAGCCTTCCTGTTCAGCTGTGGATCGTCGCTCAGCCTCCCTGCTCAGCTGTGGACGTCGTTCAGCCTCCCTGTTCAGCCGAGGACGTCGTTCTGCTTCCCTGCTCCGACGAGGACATCGCTCTGCTTCCCTGCTCCGCCGAGGACGTCGCTCAGCCTGTCTGCCCGGTTGTGGTTGTCACTCTGCCTACCTGTTTAGCCGGGGACGTCGCTCTGCTTTCATGCTCTGATGAGGACGTCGCCCTGCTTCCCTGCTCTGCTGAGTACAGCACTCTGTTCCCCTGCTCCGCCGAGGACGTCGCTCTGCTTTCCTGCTCCGCTGAGGATGTTGCTCTGTCTTCATGTTCTGCCGAGGACGTCGCTCCACTTTCCTGCTCCGTCGAGGACGTCGCTCCGCTTTCATGCTCCGCCGAGGGCTTCGCTCAGCCTGCCTGCCTGGCTGTGGTCATCGCTCTGCATTCATGCTCCACCGAGGACTTCGCTCAGCCTGTCTGCCCAGCTGTGGTCGTCGCTCTGTTTCCCTGTTCAGCTGAGGACGTCGCTCCGCTTTCATGCTCCGCCAAGGATGTTGCTCTGCTTCCCTGCTCTGCCGTGTACGTCGCTCTGCTTTTTTGTGTCGTCAAGAAGGCCGTGCGGTCTCCTGGCTCTGCTTGGGACATTCTGCTTAATGGGCCGGGGCCGCCAATGGAGATGGATGTTTCATGGCACTCCAGGAGGGGTGCCCTTGGGGGGGGGGGGTTCTGCCACAATTTCCCCTTGAAGCAGCGTGCTCTAAGCACGAATGAAACAATTTTCCGTTGTTGACAGTAGTGACATTTGGACACGTGTGTTTATGTTTCTGTCATGTCTCCTCCCTGTTCTGTCATTGGCTGGGATTTTCACGTGTCTGAAACGCCCTCAGCTGTGAGCATTTACGACACTGATCATGTCCGCTTATATACGACGCGCCTCCCAGCACACAACGCGGAATATTAGAATAGATAAGCTATAGTATCGTAGAGTCCGATTAGTTCGTTTAGTAGTCATAGTCACGTTCCATGTTTAGAGTTAGTTCACGCTGGTTTCTCCACTCCCAGTTCATAGTCCTTGTTAGTTTCATGTTTTGTGTCTCGATCCTGTTTTCCGTGACCACGACCTTGAATCCTGCCTTGCCCCGTGTATGACTGTTTGCCGATCGCCTGACCTCTTGCATGTTTGTGGATTACATTTTGGATCACGCTTTGGATTTATCTCTCCTAAATAAAAACTGTTCATACTGCAATTGCATCCATCCTATCTCCGCTCCGTCACGATACGTGACAACAGGTTTACATTGCCCTGACTGTGAATTGCAGTATGATGGTGTCTTGCTCAGGACTTTCCATATTTCTCTGGGTGAACAGTGAAAATAGTGGGCCATTGAGGTTGATCGTCATCAAACCTGAAATAATAAGAGCAGACCTCTTGCTAGTCATAATGATATATAGTAACACTTAATTATTTCTAAACAGAGGTCATGACCACTAAAATCTACAGAGATAGACCAATTATATCTGAGTAAAATTAGCTTTATATAATCATGTCATAGTTTCCCATGTACACATTAACTAGAAGAATATTAAAAATAACCAGAGGTTTAGACTTCACCCTTGGCCGATCAACTTTAAGTGGGCCTAAACGGAAATTCCCTATCAAGCCTGTACACTCTAAGTACACTTAACAAAGTCCTGAACCTCAGGACTCTGGGGTGGCTGCTCAAATCCCACGGGTCCCGTATGGATCTGGAGGGGGAATCAGAGACTAGAGCTGCTCTATCTCTTGCTCTTTCCTCCGCATCCGGCTCTCCGCTTCCAGGATTCGGAGTTGGTGAAGCGACTTCTCCTTCTGGTATGGAACACCAACCCAAGGTGCCAGAGGGGGGAACCAGAGCATAATTTTTATGTGACTGGAGCATGCTTATTGTGAATATGAGACCATTCAGTGGTCATCCAAGAACCCCTGAGAATAATCAGTGTCACGTGGCAATGCCTACATGCTCTGAATATCTAGAAATGTCCCCTATTTTGGCCAGCCACACCCCTATTGATGGAGCTTCTGTGGGGCAACATCCTCCAACTTCGAGGTTTATGCATGGTGTCAGATGGCTGAGGCCCATCTGCAGACCACGAATACTTTCCTGAAACCTTCTGTGGTCCAGGAAGGTCTGTGAGGCACCCTATTTGATCCCTTAGAGTCAGCTTCTGACCCTAAAGTTAGCTCTTTTGGCTGACCCTGACAACTCTGTTGACCTTTCCTGCCTTGACTATGCCCCTGGATTAGCCAAGGCCTCCCTATATCCTAGGCTGGATTATTCCTAAGTGCCCTAAGTGCGTCTGGTGCCCAGCCAGTAGGAATGAGGAAGATTGCACCCATTGTGTCCAGTAAGGGCTCCTTGTACTTACATTCACCGCTCTGGCCAGTGGCATAAGTCTGGAGCAGTTGCTGGTCTGCTTGTCAGTGACAGTAACGGTGATGCTGGGTCAAAGCAGCGCATCTCTATCTGGATAGTGGAAGCAATCTCTATTGCTCATGTGGCACGCGGTCTAGCTAAACCTCTGTGCATAGGGGCTCATTCCATGAGGGGGAGGGGGGTCTCTTCCTCAAAGGCTTTATCTAAGGGGTACCCTTACACGATGTGTGTGCTGTGGCGGGGTGGTCTATTCCGCACGCATTCATTCGGTATTACAGTTTGGCCTTATTGGCCAGCTTGTATATGGTTCTTGGAGATTATATTTCTGCTGAACGGCACTCCCTGGGAGATTCCCGTTCGCAGGGATCTATTGTCTGAAGCCAGAGGGTTTATTTTATCACCTTCGGCCGGAACTATGGAAACTGTGGGCATGGCCCCTGAAGGGCACCAGCTCATAGATTCCGATCTTTCGACCGAGGTTGTAGAGACCATGTTAAACACTAGGAACATCAGTGAGACCCAGTACATGGCACAATGCTACAGTCCTGGAGTTCTTACAGGATCGTTTTTGACCAAAGTTGGCTCCTTCAACAATTAGGGTCTAAGTGGCCGCCATTTTGGTCAGTCACACCCCTATTGATGGAGCCTCTGTGACACGCCATACCCTCAGTATGATGGAGCGGTACTCATCTCAGTACTCATTTCCACAGCATGAAGCTCACGCAACGTTGAGTTCATCATGAAAGGGAAAGTCTGTGTTACACATGTAATCCTTTTCCCAGAGAAGGGAATGAGACGTTTCGTGGCTTAATCATACTTGGGTATGCTTGTAAATTGCGTCTGCACTTCAGACAATATATATAGTCAATATATATAGTCACGCAACGCACGATATGCCACGTCACCTGACCACAGCAGGCTTATAAATAGGCGTGATTTTACACAGACTCACGCAACATCTCGTTCCCTTCTCAGGGACATATTCATAACCTGTTTTCTTTGTTTCTGTGTCGTTTTAACAGTACACGCAACTGAAGTTTGCATCTCTCTGCACCGAAATCGTGACGTCCATGTCGGAGTCCGTCATCAGGAAGATGATGCCGGAACTCATCGGACGTTTCGGGATTGAATCGGTTCTCCGTTCAAAAGCTAAGCTGAAGGAAAAGGATGAATGTGAATCAAGGAGCCATTCTGCAACACCGAGCTGCTCAGGTCAAAGGTAAGCCCATGTACCGTATAACAACCTGTATATAAACACTCACAACTTTGAACTCTAACAGTCAAGTGTCAGTGTCCACTGTTAATATTCAGTGATGAACTTTACTCTACTGTTTAAGTGACTAAAATTGAAGTGATTTTCTAAGAACTACTTCTATTTAATTGCTATAAATATTGTGGTGAGAGTAGCTTTTTATTTTGATTATTTATTTCGATGGATGACTTTTGCATCAATTTTCTCTCATTCCCAGGTTACCAGAAGACTCCTCTGATTTGGTACAGAACTCCATTCAAACAGCCATCACTAAAATCAAAGCTGCAATGCAGGAGGCAATCCGGAGGGTCGCATCAGGGAAAAAGTTAAAGACCGGGGCTAATAAGATAATCAAGTCACTCAAAAAGATCTCTCGTAAGTCTCATGTTAAGCTTGAATCTGGCGATTCAGTGCAGCTCAAAAACAAGGCTACGCGGGATGTGAGTGATCTGCTGGTGAAACATTTTTCACGTGTTTTAACAAGTTTGGACCCCAACGTAGTGACGACTTCTGATGCCAAGGAAATGATTGAAATAGGGGTCAATGGTTTAGTCAAATCAAACGGAGCAGGAAGTTTTGTCAGGACCTGTTCCTCAGATTCCCTTTTTGAGACTGCAGGGACTGAGGTCAACACCATAAATTCCATCCCCTGCCATACCGAGCCAATTTACACTTTCGTATAGGATTCCACCAAGTGCTTGCCTTTGTTTATAGGAAGTCCTGTGAAACCAGATTTCTCAGCAGAGTCAATGAAAGGTGATGATGCCGCTGTCATTCCGATTTCTGTTATGGATGATGGCCATGTTCACCAAATAACAGATGAAAACAAGCCTTTGTTCAAAAAAGGAAAGGACACAGTACTTGAGTCCAACATGTGCTTGTCAAAATGTGTGCTGAAACAAGGCTCTAAACGTCCATGGTCTAATGAAGGTGCTTCATGCAGTACTCCTGAAGTCATTTCAGGCGCAGATGCAGAACATGAACCAGAAAAAACATCTTGGACAGACTAGCTGAAAAGGACACTGTACGTGTGCAAGCAGATTCCCTTCGTAAGATAGCAGGGACTATAAGTCATGGCGGCTCTGCAGATCCAGCACTTGTATCCATCGAAGAGATGGAGAGACGTTGGTTTGACATTATTCCGGAGAAAAACCCACCTATAAACTGCTGTGGCTTTAAGGTATGAAGGATTTCTGTCTTTTACTATGAAAAAGTAATATTGTAACAAATATTGTAAATGTAAATATTGTAACAACAGGCCTCCAGACACTTCAGGAATTTCCGCAAACGACTGACCAGGAGCTTCTCCCGCATCTACAGAGCCTGTACCAGCTGCGGCAGAGATCAATCCACTCTCTAACCCTGCAGAAATGATAAATAAAGTTGAGGTCAATGAACGCTGCTGATGATGTGTGTGATATTGCCTGTCAGACTGAATGCTCAAGAATGAAGAACACCAACTCTACAACCTCAATCTCTCCACTGTCTCCTTTGTGCAAGAAAATATACAGTGTGCTCCAAAATCTGAGACCACATTAACATCTGGGATTCTTTTTTTTAAATTATTTTTTTTATTTTAAAGTTGTACAATGTGCATGTGCTCAGATGACAGTCAGGTGGCGCTTCTCAATTCATAAGAGCAGCAGCTCTATTCAGAGACTCTCGGCTTGTTCAGTTCCTCACCCTGTCATGAAGAGTAAACGGGTTATGAGAAAATCATTTTTATGACTACAAAGCACCGACACACAAGAACAACATCTGTCCATCTGGATGTTCACGAGGCTGTTATTACTCCTTCCCTCATTTAATTCTAACTACTTAGCTTTATAAAACAACTAATAATTATGATACGTCGGTATTTTAATAAAGACATCAAGTGACAATAAATTGTGTGTGGATTTATACGCTTTAACATCTTTGGTTCATCGAGCTACCGAGCTTCATCAGTAACCTCCCAGAGACATTGATTAGATTTGGATCACTGTCTGATCCTAAGAAAAATAATTAGAGAGAAAAAGTTAGCACCACCTAGAAACCTACATGTTTCTTTACACAGATTTGTCCTGGAGTAATTGAACTGTTTTTAAATATAATCAATTCCTCCCTTACCACTGGCTATGTACCTAAATCATTTAAATTAGCAGTTATTAAACCCCTGCTTAAAAACCCTGACCTTGACCCCTCTCAACTGTCCAGCTATAGACCTATATCAAATCTCCCTTTCATCCCCAAGATCTTAGAAAAGGTTGTAGCACAGCAGTTTTGCTCGTACTTGCATAGGAATAACATTCATGAAATGCATCAGTCAGGATTTAGACCTCATCATAGCACAGAGACAGCGTTAGTTAAAGTAGTAAATGACCTACTACTGGCCTACGATCAGAGTTGTGTCTCCTTGCTTGTGTTACTTGACCTTAGTGCAGCTTTTGATACTATAGATCATACTATTCTCCTTGATAGATTAGAAAATGTTGTTGGCATTAAGGGAACAGTCCTGGCTCAGGTCTTATTAGACCGATCGTTATCAGTTCGTAGATGTAAATGGAGACTTCTCCACGCATACCGAGGTTAAATTTGGTGTTCCACAAGGTTCTGTTTTAGGCCCACTGCTTTTTACTTTATATGTGCTACCTCTAGGTCAAATTATTCGTAAACATGGAATTAGCTTCCACTGTTATGCTGATGACACACAGCTGTATGTTTCAGCGAAGCCAGAGGACAGACACCAGCTTAATAAAGTTGAGGAATGTGTAAAGGACATTAGATGTTGGATGCTTATTAACTTCCTCTTACTTAATTCTGATAAGACAGAAGTACTTGTACTAGGACCACGTGTAGCTAGAAGTAATCTTTCTGATCTCATTGTTACTCTGGATGGACTTTCTGTTTCGTCATGTACAGCAGTAAAAGACCTTGGAGTAATTATTGACTCCAGTCTATCATTTGATGCTCATGTAGATAATATTACTAGGATAGCCTTTTTTCATCTCAGAAATATTTCTAAAATAAGAAATATATTGTCACCACATGATGCAGAAATAGTTCATGCTTTCATCACCTCTAGACTAGATTACTGTAATGCCTTACTGTCTGGACGTTCCAGTAGGAGAATAAACAAACTCCAGTTAGTCCAGAATGCAGCTGCTAGAGTCCTAACTAGAACCAGAAGATACGAAATCTCTATTATTAAATACTATTATTAACCTATAAAGCACTAAATGGTCTCGTGCCACAGTATCTAAGCGACCTTTTGGTCTTTTATGATCCGCCACGCCTACTTAGATCAAAAGATGCAGGCTATCTGACGGTACCTCAAATAGCAAAGGCTACAGCAGGGGAAGAGCTTTCTCTTATAGAACACTTATGGAACAGCCTTCCAATTAGTGTTCGGGACTCAGACACAGTCTCAGTGTTTAAGTCTAGGCTTAAAACGTATTTGTTTACTCAATCCTACCATGACTAGACTTTTTGTTATGCAAAGCACAGTCCTAATAATCTCTTCTCTCCCTCTCTCCTTCTGTCGAGCCACACACGATTTTATGGAGATTCTAGAGATCCTGATCCTCTCTGCTCTCCGGACCTGCCTGATCCGTTTTGGATGCCCTACCTCTGGATGGAGCTCTCATCTACTCCAATTCCAGATTGTTGGGACTACGGCTGCTTCTAAGGCCAAACAGACTTCAAATAAAACCATAATGAACTTTTTCACACCATCTGTTGTTACCCAGATGAGGATGGGTTCCCTTCTGAGTCTGGTTCCTCTCAAGGTTTCTTCCTCTTAACATCTTAAGGAGTTTTCCCTTGCCACCGTCGCCACCGGCTTGCTCAATTGGGATAAATTCACACATTTAAAATCTGTATTCCGTGTTTATATGTTTCTGTAAAGCTGCTTTGAGACAGTGGGTATTGTAAAAAGCACTATACAAATAAAACTGAATTGAAATTGAATTGAATATGGTAATCAGCTCCCAGATTAATGTAGCTAGTACAGAGTTAGATAACCATCTAATGTCTAATTTCGCATTCCAGAGTTCAAGGTCCTCCAAGTCGGAGGATGTGAACAGCTCCAAGTAGAACGTCCGGGTTGTCATCTAGTAATTACAGTAATTCTGACATGGCGTGAACGCAGTCATAGTGAGCATCAATGCTTCCTGGTTTTTGCAGAGCATTGTGGGATTTTTTTGGGGGCGTGAACGTTCCAGTGTACTGGAAGGATTTTGTGATTCAGACAGCCCTTAAAATGCCCGACTCCCTGACTCCTGAACAAGGGAGCTGATTGAGACGCTCTCACAGTCCTCACCATTTGCATCCTTCACGTAGGAGTGTATTTCACTTTGTGCGTGTTTCTCTCCTTTCCCCTCCTCCAGGGCTAATGTAACAGACAACTCTGTACAGTTCAGTCAGAACAGCTCTTGAGGTACAAAAAATGACAACAGCGTAAATGTCATTCAACAACTCGGATCAAAAGTTCTTCTGAGATTTTTTGTTTTCAGTTTATAATCCAAAATAATATTTCGAAGGGTAAAAGCAGGGAAGTTCAACTTGACTTACAAAGGTTCACCTGCTCCCGCCACCATCGGCTGCCACACATATGATGAAATCCTTCCTAATCCTAAACTAATCCTTTTTTATGTAAAGAAAATGAAAGCACAGAGAATTAAATGAAAATTAAATCAGAGAATTTTTTATTCATCTCCTGTTACATACATATTATCATTTGTGCACTCACAATAAATCCAGAAAATGATCATTACACATCTCATATCTCATATTTTTTAAACTAAAATAATTACAAAACATTACATTGTTGTGATTATTTCTGAATTGATGGAAATTAGATATGAATATTACATCTTATGTGGCGAAAATAACAATATGTTTAAATATACAGTATGAGAGGTATTTTGTACTTTCTACCCATGAATATTTTCACACTTTTTGACTGATCTTCATCCTCTTTACTGTCTAAGTCCTACGTTGAATCGTTCACAATCATGGATCTACCTCCATTTTTATATTATCATCATATTTGATCTCTTTTTCTTTCTAGTTATCTTCCAGCTCTCTTTTCAATTCACTCACTTTCATCTTTGCTTCTGAGAAGCGTGCCTCTTTGTCTTTAGGACCTTCGTACCATGAGAGATTTATATCAGCAGGTTTACAGGTCTCGAGGGCTTTTATAAGCCGTTCTCTGGGGATTTTCATGGTCTTACAATTTGGCAAGTGAAATACTAAACTAACCTGATCCCAGACATAATATATTTCAGGAAGCTCTTGTACTTTTCCTAAAACAAACTGACACCTGTGGGTCTTACAAATGGCTTGTGCTTTCCAGATAATCTTCCCATCCTGATAACGAACCAATTCATTCTCTTCAAGAAACGGGTATTCTTGAAAACGAATGTTATCCTCAGGACTGTGAATCAGCACGGTGTACATAATCTCCTGTTTGTAAGTGACAGTCTCATGCACTCTGAGAACCGGCTCTTCTCCTCCACAGTTCTGTTCCTTGTACCACTGCATCAGATCCGTGAGGGGAAATGTGAAGCGATAACTTCCATAGCGGGATTTCTCTGGTTGGAATGCGGGTGATGTGGTGAACTTCTCCAGAAATGGTTCCTGCTGATTCAGTTCTGGTGCTTGTTTTGGGAAATTACTCTCCATGTAGCGCCTCTCTGCTGCTTTTATCTCCTCTTCGTTAACTTTTAAACCCCACCATGAGAAATCTTCTGCTCCAGCACTAAACTCATCAGACTTCAGTATCCCCATGAATCCGGAATCCTCAGTAACATGGGCTACATCTGAAACCCAAAATTCAGCTGGAGTTGGGTAGGGTGGGATCTCCTTTATTAAATACCTCACCATGTCATCCTGAGGCCTCTGCCTGGGCATTTGCTCTTTCAGTTCCTCTAAACTACAATGCTTCCCTGTGATGAAGCGCTCCGTTTTTTTACGTGCATTTCTTCTCTCGCGGATGGTAACCTACAAAGATATGCAACACTCACTGTAAAAATAACTTATGTACACATGAACAATTCTTTTTCACAAGTGACCTCATAGTATACATACTTAATACATTATTAGTAGTATATAGTTAGAGCATATATGGTTATTATATAGTATATAAACTATTTATAAAATAGTACATAAATTTAACAGCATATGAAGAAGTTAAATTGGTTGTTTTTATGTTTTAGTTTCGTACCTCTTCATGTTGCTGTGGATTCGCGTTTGCCATTTTTCAGAGTGTGGATCAGACAGACAATGAAATGACACATGACTGTCATTCTTCCAACGCTGCCTTTATATCATGTGCTCCACCCCCTCCCAGATCTCACAGACATTCTGTGGAAATAGAAACTTAAGGGCTGTGGGGAAGTAGAGCTTGTGGAATGGCCCAACAGGAGGCAGGAAATAGTATACGCTCCGAGAGAGAGAGAGAGAGAGAGAGAGAGAGAGAGAGAGACTATGTCCTTATGATTTATTTAACTATATTATCCCTTTCTCTCATTTGTTTAACAGGAAGTTTTCTTTCAGTCTTAGTGCTTAAGCTATTTTCTTCCTTTCCTGAATAATACTTAAAGGCATGTTTAGCAGCTGCAAGGAGAATCTTAAATAAGTATCTATCTCTCTTTAATATTACTGGTGTAATGTAGCCCAGATATAAGGTAATACATAAGAGTACTTATTGTTTATTTATGGCATTTGGCAGACACCCTTATATAGAGCGACTTACTGTACATGTACCTCATTTATACTTTTGAGCAGATAAGGGTGGCAGCTTGATTGTCAATGAAGCTCATCTTAAGGCTATTTCTTCCACAGAGGTCTTCAGAAGAAATTGATAACCAATTCCCTAGGCATTGCACCTCAATTTAAAATAGCCACTCACATGCAGACACAGAAAGTATGATATTGTGCACAGAGGCAAGATGAACTCCTAAGCATTAGATCACCCCAATTACTCTTGTATACTCTTTCCATGCCAACGTGCTCTTTGCCTGACAAAGACATTCACAAAACATATTTGACAGTTGAGACCTAATTCTAAAATCACCAGATACTAAATGTACAGCAGTTTTGTCTTGCTGCCATCACAAAATAACAATGTTTAAACCTTAAGTAATGTAGTCACAGAGGGTATGTACATTTGTCACACTACATTAATTGTGGGGAACACCGATATTAATCTTTAACCTACACCTGTTAAGATAATGACGGTTGGTGATGATCTTTGACCTGGCTCAGGAATGTTAGACAGGGATATGCATGTATGTATGTATGTATGTGTGTGTGTGTGTGTGTGTGAATGAACCCAGAGTCTCAGCAAACTCGTAGTCAGAAATAATCACAATGCTTTTGTGTAAAAAGTAATTAAGCGACCTATTACCACAACTTAATGAAATTTGTGATTGCAAGATAAAAAAAAAGTTGTAAACATTGTTTGGATGAGACGTGTTGACATAATAATGTTGATAATTACATCAACTTAATATTGTGTGTAATTTAAACTGAAATCTCTGCATTAATTGATTTAAAACAAAATTTAAGTTGCAGTACATTTACATTTATTCATTTAACAGAGCGACTTACAAATGAGAGAATACAAGCAAAGCGATCTATCAAGCAGAGAACAATACAAGTAGTGCTACCATACAAGATCTATTAATTGAGTTCTAGAAGAAAGTAGTAGCTTAACGAAATTAAGGCTTGATAACTTCAAGTCACTAATGTCATGTCCCCTCCCCTACCCATTTAACATGTCTGGACAAATTCAGACAGTTAAGACTGTGTTAGAGGACCTGTAGACTGAACCAATACCATACAAAGGATGTTTCCAGGGTCGGGGGTTCGATTCCCACTGTGGCCCTGTGTGTGCGGAGTTTGCATGCCGTGCATGTTCTCCCTGGGGGTTTCCTCCCCCAGTCCAAAGACATGCATGGTAGGCTGATTGGCATGTCCAAAGTGTCGGTAGTGTATGAATGGGTGTGTGAGTGTGTATGTGAGTGTGCCCTGCGATGAATTGGCACCCGGTCCAGGGTGTACCCTGCCTTGTGTGTGTGTGTGTGTGTGTGTGTGTGTGTGTAATACACAACCATATGATGTATGAGAACATGTGTGTGTGTCTGGAATGCATGGGAACGGGATTTAACATAACTATTTTTTATGATGCCAACATAAATATATTTTATGATGATGACCCCTTTGAACTATCAGGGTCATTAAATGTTATGACCCTGACACCTTTGACCTGTCAGGGTCATTAAATTGACCTAGACCTGTCAAAAATAAGGTTACAATATATACAAACGATCTCTCTCTACTGACTCTGCATATGACCTTTGCATAAGTTGCATCAACGGCTGCTTTACAACTTGATCATGTTTGCTTATTCACACACTGTGGTACAGTTTACCTGTGTCTTCCACAGGAACTTCTGAGTCTTCTACAGCCTGGTAGTTACCGCTCTTCAGCTACAATGTTGTGCAAATTTCATGTATTATACTCACTGACTCTGTATTAGCACCATTACTGAGAGTTGTTTTTCCAAGAATTGTGAAAATTTCGGCCGACAAAAACTACAAAGTTGCTACTGGTTGAAATTGAAAGTTATTCAACTTTTCAGACTATTCAATCTGTAGGATTTTGGATATAGTTAAAGATCCACACTGTTCCTCCACTTTGAAACAAAATAAATTTATTCCAGGGTTGTTAGGGGTGAACATTCTTGACCAGTGTTATCAACATCTTCTTTGTTAGTATGGTGCAGCCTTGACTTGTCTTTTGTCCAAGTCAAAGGGCAATACTCTGCAAAAGCAAGCTATGTTAAGATGCCAACATCTGGATTCTCAGTCCTCCAATTGTGTGGGGAAAGTTTGTATGCAGTCTAAAGCTCCAGCCTTAATACTAGCTAGCTGCTTGGTGTTGGTAATTGCAAGTGGCCTTAAAGGTAAAGTAGGCAGTATGTCCTTAGTGTGTCCTTGGCACTCAGGGAGCATATTTATAACCACAAAGCATTGTTGGGTGCTTTGTACCCTGCAGATATTGTTGAAGATTCTGAAGTTATTGTTGATTTGAAGGAAAAACTGACATTGGAGGGATGTGTAGCCTTTATTGAACAACACAATACTGAGGTGGAGTTAGATTTAACTAGTTTTGATTGTGTATATATCATAAATCTTACACCTGAACAGCAGACAAGCAACAGTTAGGAAACTATTGTACAAATACAGGGGAGTGTTTTCAAAAGCTGATTGAGATCTATAATGTACAGTGAGGGAAAAAAGTATTTGATCCCCTGCTGATTTTGTGCGTTTGCCCACTGACAAAGAAATGATCAGTCTATAATTTTAATGGTAGATTTATTTGAACAGTGAGAGACAGAATAACAACAAGAAAATCCAGAAAAACGCATGTCAAAAATGTTATAAATTGATGTGCATTTTAATGAGGGAAATAAGTGTTTCCTCACTGTACACCCTTAACAGAACACCAAATCCAAATAGTTGATAACACCGCAGTTAGGCAATGCTACAGGGAAATACCACCTTCCCAATATGAGGCTGTAAAAGGCACATATTATACAGCTGTATATATGTATATCTATATATATTTATATACATATCTCCTTCCTAGAATTGATGAGTCTCTGGATGCATTGTCAGGGTCCAAATGGCTTTCCACTCTCGACTTAGTGAATGGGTACAATCAAGTGCCTGTGGCTGAGGCAGATTGCCTTAAGATACTCTTTTTATACCAATCATGTAACTGACCTGTTTCCAATTAACCTAATTAGTTACAAAATGCTCCTCCAGCTGTTTCTTTTTAGTAACACTGATTTTTCCAACCATTTGTTGCCCCGTCCCAACTTTTCTGAAACGTATTGCTGCCATCAAATTAAAATGACCGTATTTTCTCCTTAAAAATGTACATTTCGTCAGCTTAAACATTTGATACGTTTTCTATGTTCTATTGTGAATAAAATATGGGTTTATGAGAATTGCAAATCATCACATTCCGTTTTTTAATTACAATTTACACTGCATCCCAACTTTTTTCGAATCGGGGTTGAAATTATAGAAGTTTTACACAAAACAGTACACACATTATACCACACTAAACCCTTCAGAGAAAGATTTCTTTTTAAACTCATTAATAGCTCAGGACCCGCTCTAACACTTCCTTTTTTGAAGGTGTTCAGCTCTGAACTGGACACAGACTTCTGTGTTCAGTGCAGGTGCTTTATAAGCGCAAAAGTGATCAAGTGAAAAAAGCATTTTCCCTTACAGAAAGGTCTCATGAACTTCACATGTGAATAATCAGTAGTTCCACAATCAAGAATCAAGTTTTTAGACATGTTTTTCACATATTTCCCATGAAATAGTCTTTCAACAAGGACTTTTTCATTCCTCGTTTTTCAGATTGTATCATTTATTATTTTGCAATGTCACACATGATTATTTAATCACATACTATTGTCACATAATCCTATGAAAAACCTATGATCAAATATAACATTTTCCCATAAGGGGTTAATATGACCACCTCTGGTGTTTATTACCAAAAAGCTCTTTTTTGGTTTCATCTGACCATAGAACCCGATCCCATTTGAAGTTCCAGTAGTGTCTGGCAAACTGAAGATGCTCGAGTTTGTTTTTGGATGAGAGTAGAGGCTTTTTTCTTGAAACCCTTCCAAACAACTTGTGGTCATGTAGGTGACTTTGGATTGTAGTTTTGGAAATTTCTGACCCCAAGACACAACTAACATCTGTAATTCTCCAGCTGTGATCCTTTTGGCCACTTGAACCATCCTCTTCACAGTGCATTGAGACGATATAGACACACGTCCTCTTCCAGGTTGATTCATAACATTTCCAGTTGACTGGAACTTCTTAATTATTGCCCTGATGGTGGAAATGGGCATTTTCAATGATTGTGCTATTTTCTTATAGACACTTCCCGTTACGTGAAGCTCAACAACCTTTTGCCGCACATCACAGCTACATTCTTCGCTCTTACCCATTGTTATGAATGACTAAGGGAATTTGGCCTAGGTGTTCCCTCATATTTATACCCCTGTGAAACAGGAAGTCATGATTGGACAATTTCCTGTTCCTAGTCACCCAGGTGTACTAAAAAAATTTTAAATATCAATGGGAATATACTTCAAATATATTTTTCTCATATAAATGTATAGGGGTACCATTTGTTGCACACCTATATTTAACAAAGACTTTTATTTTGGATAAACCTGTTTTATTTGAAATTATTTGATATCCATGAGAGCAGAGTATTTTTGTGATTTGTTTTTTTTTTAACAAAAGATCAAAAAGTTCAACAATAAAGACAATTTTTCACAGCCTTCTTTGCTCATATTTACCAAGGGTGTGGACCAAATAGCCAAATGAAATAACTGGATTAAGTAGGTTTATTCTGATGACTGGTACTTGACTAACGCTACCTTTATATCATGTGCGCTGTCCCCTCCCATACCTGAGAGACATTTTTGTAAATAGAAACTTATAGGGCTGTAATAAAATGTCATGTCTGTATTAAACTGGTAGAGATGAGGATGTCAGTAAATATTTTAGGTGGAGCAAGTCACGCACCTTTCTAGTTCCTAGTGTCTGTGTTAATTATTGTTACCTGTCATAATAATGAGCAAAAGATTGAGTGAAAAATAAACAGATAATAACTGCAAGTATAACAACTGTGTTACGAAAGAGGGAGAGACAGGAAGTAAGTGCAGGAGCACTGTCTTTATTAATAAATCAATGACACAAACAAAAACACGGGAACGCGGTCTATCCAGAGTTAACGAGAAAACATGGGACTAGAGTCGAGGCAGAAAACAGGACATGAAAACAAAGACCGCTTAGCATGCTAACATAGATGCTACACCCGTCAGACCGATCCTTCTCACACAGGTATTCTAACTACAAATAATATCGCGCAACGTGCGCATAGACCAGAGGGGTTTAAATACCCAACATAATGAATCTAAACCAAATACACCTGGGTTAAATCAAGCACAACCTCAAAACAGAAACTAGAACTCAGGCAGAAAGCGAATGAAAACAAAACAGTCATGTGACCAGTCCGGAGCCGTGCCACAGCGCCCTCTGCTGCCCGTGGTGTAACAAACTGGGCTACTATTATCAGATTGTAAAAATATTTCCTCTCCTTCTAAAAAAAACATTGACATTTCTCTCAAAAATACAAAATAAAATACAGTGGTGCTTGAAAGTTTCTATATATTTGCATAAATAAGACCAAAAACATGATCATATTTTCACACAAGTCCTAAACATAGACAAAGTGAACCCGGTTAAACATACGAGACAAAAATATTATACCTGTCATTTATTTATTGAAGAGAATAATCCAATATTACATATCTGTGAGTAGCAAAAGTATGTGAAACTTTGCTTTTTTTTGCTGGCCAAACACACCCCTTGCAGAATCTGCTAAACATTATACTGTTAACAAAAAAAGACGGATCATAAAAATCCCATGTTGTTGTTTATTTAGTCCTGTCCTGAAGTTGTTCATGAGTCGCTTGTTTGTCCTGAGCTGTTAAACTGCGCACTGTTCTTCAGAAAAACCCTCCAGGTCCTGCACATTCTTTAATCTTCCAGCATCTTCTGTATATTTGACTCCTTTTCAACAGTGTCTGTATGATGTCGAGATCCATCACATTGAGGACGACTGAGGGAATCGTACACGACTATTACAAAACGTTCACTGATGCTCAAGAAGGCAACACGATACATTAAGAGCCGGGGGGTGTAAACTTTTGAACAGGATGATCAGAGTAAATTGTTATTGTTTTGTTTAAAGTTTTTTTTTTCATTTAGTGATGCCCTTCAGATTCTAAATAAGATAGTTACGTGTCTTCCAGATGATAAAATACTATCAAGTTACACCAATCATCCTGTTCAAGTTATGAAGTCAAAATGACGACATAATAAATCAAAACAACAGCATGTTTTTGGCTTTTAAAGAAATTAAGTGAGACAAAAAGCTCAAACTGTTCCTGTAACTAAATTCAAACAGATTTGCAATACTGATTGTAGAATAAAATAAATATGAGTTATATTAGTAAGGAATAAAACATGACATGCTGTTATAGGAAAATAGCTTTTATTGCTTTCTCCACTATTTTTTTTTATTGAATCCCTACTAAAATTTACTAACATTTTATAAGATGCACATTTAAAAACTTTCATACTGTCACAAAAGCTATAGAGATAACAGAAAAGAAACACAAATAAATAAAAGCAAAAATACTATGTGTTCCATCACCATCCTCTCTTTTATTTCTCTCTCCTGATGTTAATAAGATGGTTTGAATCCTGAAAATTAGATTCAATAATTCGAGTATTTGTTTCCTCTGAACTGGATTATGGATATTTTTGGGTTTAGTAAGGTTCAGTAGTATCAGTAGTATCCGCTGGTTTCTGCAATTCAGACCACGTTCTTTCAAAAATGCATCATTCAAATTCTTTTTGTGGTGTGGTGAACTGGAAAATTCCCTGAAGCTTAGAACAAGACTCTTTTTCTATTTTATCGTATTGTTGACTTGTGTTTTGGGGGAAAAAACAACTGCATACTGAAATCTATTGTTTCTTGGTGCTGTTGTCGTTGTCTGAGGTTATTTGTTTGTTTACAGAAGTTGGTGAGGAACAACGAATTAACACACAGGACTGAAGGAGGGTGTACTTTCTGTTCCCCGTGACTGTATATTTTGTATATATGCTTGTGTGACCTATTTCTCAATTTATCATCTTTAATGGAAATGTTGTTTTCCTGCACTGAATATTTCTGATGTTGCTGGGCGCCTCTGTGACATCACAGCAGGAGCTGGTTCTAAATTCTAATTCTAGACACTTAAACACAGCCGCTGCTGAACTACTTACATTATTGTACATTGTTTATAAGAAGAAAATGGATCAGTCTGGAACACGTGAATCTTCCTTTCCAGCCTTCCAGAGCCGTCAGGCCCTGATGGTCTTTAGGGACATTTTGGACACCGTTCTTCATCTGAGTGATGAGTAGGTTGATGTTTTTTTTCCTCCTAATTTTTATGCCTAAGCTACATAAAATTGAATTCTTTCACACATTAATAGACAATGAATAAATCATTAACTTTGTGAATTCTATATAAGGGAATGGAAGACTTTGACTGAGGACATGACGCATCAGGTAAGAAGCTAACGTGTCCCGATTTGATCATTTCTCGTATAAAACATAAACCTGCCGACAGTTACAGTTTTTACTTGTTAAATAAACAACATGGCATCAGTGGGTTAGTCCTAAATTAAAGGACTAACCCCTCCTGCCCCAACAGCAGCCAAATAATGACAGAAGATAAGTCAGTGTGTTTGTCATTTATACACACACTTATATAAACTCATCAGCTGCTCTCTGTTATAAAAATACATACTAAATTGTCAGCTGTAAAGATATTAAATTGCTCACTTATGCTTTCTTTATTCAGTTACAAATTTGTGTATGAATTTTCAGTCAGATTTACAGGTGTCACGATTTCCCCTTGAAGCAGCGTGCTCTAAGCACGAATGCGCGAGCACCTGCTTTTCCGTTGTTGACAGTAGTGACATTTGGACACGTGTGTTTGTTTATGTTTCTGTCATGTCTCCTCCCTGTTCTGTCATTGGCTGGGATTTTCACGTGTGTCTGAATCGCCCTCAGCTGTGAGCATTTACGACACTGTTCATGTCCGCTTATATACGGCGCGCCTCCCAGCACACAACGCGGAATATTAGAATAGATAAGCTATAGTATCGTAGAGTTAGATTAGTTCGTTTAGTAGTCATGGTCACGTTCCATGTTTAGAGTTAGTTCACGCTGGTTTCTCCGCTCCCAGTTCATAGTCCTTGTTAGTTTCATGTTTTGTGTCTCGAGAATATTTTCCGTGACCATGACCTTGAATCCTGCCTTGCTCCGTGTATGCCTGTATGCCGATCGCCTGACCTCTTGCATGTTTGTGGATTACGTTTTGGATCACGCTTTGGATTTATCTGCCTGTCTCTCTCCTAAATAAAACCTGTTCATACTGCAATTGCACCCGTCCTATCTCTGCTCCGTCACGATACGTGACAGAATATTCCGCCATACCATGGATGCAGCACGAAGACGAGAGAGACATCACACTACAAGGGGAGTAACAGGACAATACCTTATCAGAAACGTTCGGATTACTGGCCGCATTTCTTGTCCGTGCAGTTCCCTCAACGGTACGCCATTGAACTGCCGCTAGAGACAGCGGGATTGGGGAGCTACTCGCTGGAGTTCCTCTTCAGCTGCCAGGAATATTTCTGCAGCCTGGCGTTTCCCAAGCCTACTAAGAGACAGTGGATCGGATTCTTGGTGTCCAGGTTTTGCTGTCCGGCCCGTGACTGGGCGGAGCAGCTGGTGAGCACTGGGTCCTCTGCCCTCCAGGATGTCACTCAGTTTGCAGAACTTTTTAAGGAGGAGTTCACGCAACCAGGGCAACTTCATGGTCTGGATTTACTGGGGTGGAGAGTCAATGGACAGCCCCAGCCTGACCTGCCCTTTAACCCCTACTATGAGGGGATTGACAGGTCAGCCTCCACCAATCCGCTTCAGGTTCCAGCCAACGTGGAGGAGGTGGCACCGACATGCATGCCTGAGAGCTGCAGGAGGGAGACCAAGCTACAGTGCCCTACCTGCAAAAAACTGGGTCTCCAGGAAGCATTCTACTGCTCTCAGGAATACTTCAAGAGCAGCTGGCGGGAGCATAAGAAACTCCACCGGAGAGCCCGTGCAGAGATCTAGCCCAGGGTCAACAGGGTGACCTCAGAGTGCCCGTCGGAGGTCTCAGCACCTGACCCCCAGCCGGAGGTGAACCTGGCGACCTCAGAGCTCGAACCTGAGACCCATGAGGAGGTCTCACCTGCCGAGCTCCAGCCAGAGGTCCACATGGCAGCCTCAGAGCTCCAGCACAAGACCTACGGGGAGGTCTCAGCTCCGGAGCTCCAGCCTGAGGTCAACCTGGCGACTTCAGAGCTCGAACCTGAGACCCACGAGGTGGGCTCACCTGCCGAGCTCCAGCTAGAGGTCAACAGGGAGGCTCCATCACCGGAGCTCAACCCTGAGGTCCAAGTCAAAGTCAAGTCTCTAGTCTCTGAAGTCCAAGTCAAGTCTCCAGTCACTGAAGTCCAAGTCCAGTCTCAAGTCCCTGAAATCCAAGTCAAGTCTACTGACATGGCCGACCACGTTCTGCTCACATCCAAGTTTACTGATACGGCCAACCAAGTTCTGCTCAAGCCCAAGTCTACTGATATGGCCGACCAAGTTCTGCTCACACCCGAGTCTGCTGACACGCACAGCCAAGTTCTACTCATGCCCGAGTCTGCTGACACGCACAGCCAAGTTCTGCTCACGCCCAAGTCTGCTGACACGCACAACCAAGTGTCTGTTGAAACAAACAACCAAGCTCTGCTCATGTTCCCGTCTGATGACCTGACCCACCAAGTTATGCTCGCACCCAAGTCAGAAGAACCGTTCAACCAAGTTCTGCTCACGCCGGAGTTTGCTGAAACAAACAACCAAGCTCTGCTCATGTCTACGTCTGAGGACCTAACCAACCAAGTTATGTTCACGCCCAAGTCAGCTGACGGGGACAACCAAGCTCTGCTCACGTCCATGTCTGCTGACATGCACAACCAAGTGTCTGTTGACACGGACAACCAAGCTTTGCTCACAACCCAGTCTGCTGACATGACCAGCCAAGTTCAGCTTGCAGGCTCTGCTGTGGACGTCGCTCAGCCTTCCTGTTCAGCTGTGGATCGTCGCTCAGCCTCCCTGCTCAGCTGTGGACGTCGCTCAGCCTCCCTGCTCAGCTGTGGACGTCGTTCTGCTTCCCTGCTCCGACGAGGACGTCGCTCTGCTTCCCTGCTCCGACGAGGACATCGCTCTGCTTCCCTGCTCCGATGAGGACGTCGCTCTGCTTTCCTGCCCAGCTGTGGTCATCGCTCTGTCTTCATGTTCCGCCGAGGACGTCGCTCAGCCTGTCTGCCCAGTTGTGGTTGTCACTCTGCCTACCTGTTTAGCCGGGGACGTCGCTCTGCTTTCATGCTCTGACGAGGACGTCGCCCTGCTTCCCTGCTCTGCTGAGTACAGCACTCTGTTCCCCTGCTCCGCCGAGGACGTCGCTCTGCTTTCCTGCTCCGCCGAGGACGTTGCTCTGTCTTCATGTTCTGCCGAGGACGTCGCTCCACTTTCCTGCTCCGTCGAGGATGTCGCTCCGCTTTCATGCTCCGACGAGGACGTCGCCCTGCTCCCCAGCTCTGCTGAGTACCACGCTCTGTTTCCCTGTTCAGCCGAGGACGTCGCTCCGCTTTCATGCTCCGCCAAGGGCTTCGCTCAGCCTGCCTGCCTGGCTGTGGTCGTTGCTCTGCCTTCATGCTCCGCCGAGGACTTCGCTCAGCCTGTCTGCCCAGCTGTGGTCGTCGCTCTGTTTCCCTGTTCAGCTGAGGACGTCGCTCCGCTTTCATGCTCCGCCAAGGATGTTGCTCTGCTTCCCTGCTCTGCCGTGTACGTCGCTCTGCTTTTTTGTGTCGTCAAGAAGGCCGTGCGGTCTCCTGGCTCTGCTTGGGACATTCTGCCTAGGGGGCCGGGGCCGCCAATGGAGATGGATGTTTCATGGCACTCCAGGAGGAGTGCCCTTGGGGGGGGGGTTCTGCCACGATTTCCGCTTGAAGCAGCGTGCTCTAAGCACGAATGAAACAATTTTCCGTTGTTGACAGTAGTGACATTTGGACACGTGTGTTTGTTTATGTTTCTGTCATGTCTCCTCCCTGTTCTGTCATTGGCTGGGATTTTCACGTGTGTCTGAAACGCCCTCAGCTGTGAGCATTTACGACACTGATCATGTCCGCTAATATACGGCGCGCCTCCCAGCACACAACGCGGAATATTAGAATAGATAAGCTATAGTATCGTAGAGTTAGATTAGTTCGTTTAGTAGTCATAGTCACGTTCCATGTTTAGAGTTAGTTCACGCTGGTTTCTCCACTCCCAGTTCATAGTCCTTGTTAGTTTCATGTTTTGTGTCTCGATCCTGTTTTCCGTGACCACGACCTTGAATCCTGCCTTGCTCCGTGTATGACTGTTTGCCGATCGCCTGACCTCTTGCATGTTTGTGGATTACATTTTGGATCACGCTTTGGATTTATCTCTCCTAACTAAAACCTGTTCATACTGCAATTGCATCCGTCCTATCTCTGCTCCGTCACGATACGTGACAACAGGTTTACATTGCCCTGACTGTGAATTGCAGTATGATGGTGTCTTGCTCAGGACTTTCCATATTTCTCTGGGTGAACACTGAAACTGGTGGGCCATTGAGGTTGATCGTCATCAAACCTGAAACAATAAGAGCAGACCTCTTGCTAGTCATAATGATATATAGTAACACTTAATTATTTCTAAACAGAGGTCATGACCACTAAAATCTACAGAGATAGACCAATTATATCTGAGTAAAATTAGCTTTATATAATCATGTCATAGTTTCCCATGTACACATTAACTAGAAGAATATTAAAAATAACCAGAGGTTCAGACTTCACCCTTGGCCGATCAACTTTAAGTGGGCCTAAACGGAAATTCCCTATCAAGCCTGTACACTCTAAGTATACTTAACAAAGTCCTGAACCTCAGGACTCTGGGGTGGCTGCTCAAATCCCACGGGTCCCGTATGGATCTGGAGGGGGAATCAGAGACTAGAGCTGCTCTATCTCTTGCTCTTTCCTCCGCATCCGGCTCTCCGCTTCCAGGATTCGGAGGTGGTGAAGCGACTTCTCCTTCTGGTATGGAACACCAACCCAAGGCGCCAGAGGGCGGAACCAGAGCATAATTTTTATGTGACTGGAGCATGCTTATTGTGAATATGAGACGATTCAGTGGTCATCCAAGAACCCCTGAGAATAATCAGTGTCACGTGGCAATGCCTACATGCTCTGAAAACCTGGAACTGTCCCCTATTTTGGCCAGCCACACCCCTATTGATGGAGCCTCTGTGGGGCAACATCCTCCAACTTCGAGGTTTATGCATGGTGTCAGTTGGCTGAGGCCCATCTGCAGACCACGAATACTGTCCTGAAACCTTCTGTGGTCCAGGAAGGTCTGTCAGGCACCCTATTTGATCCCGTAGAGTCAGCTTCTGACCCTAAAGTTAGCTCTTTTGGCTGACCCTGACAACTCTGTTGACCTTTCCTGCCTTGACTATGCCCCTGGATTAGCCAAGGCCTCCCTATATCCTAGGCTGGATTATTCCTAAGTGCCCTAAGTGCGTCTGGTCCCCAGCCAGTAGGAATGAGGAAGATTGCACCCATTGTGTCCAGTAAGGGCTCCTTGTACTTACATTCACCGCTCTGGCCAGTGGCATAAGTCTGGAGCAGTTGCTGGTCTGCTTGGCAGTGACAGTAAAGGTGATGCTGGGTCAAAGCAGCGCATCTCTATCTGGATAGTGGAAGCAATCTCTATTGCTCATGAGGCACGCGGTCTAGCTACACCTAGGTGCATAGGGGCTCATTCCATGAGTGGGAGGGGGGTCTCTTCCTCAAAGGCTTTATCTAAGGGGTACCCTTACACGATGTGTGTGCTGTGGCGGGGTGGTCTATTCCGCATGCATTCATTCGGTATTACAGTTTGGCCTTATTGGCCAGCTTGTATATGGTTCTTGGAGATGATATTTCTGCTGGACGGCACTCCCTGGGAGATTCCCGTTCACAGGGATCTATTGTCTGAAGCCAGAGGGTTTATCACCCTCGGCCGGAACTATGGAAACTGGGGGCATGGCCCCTGAGGGGCACCAGCTCATGCATTCCGATCTTTCAACCGAGGTTGTAGAGACCATGTTAAACACTAGGAACATCAGTGAGACCCAGTAAATGGCACAATGCTACAGTCCTGGAGTTCTTACAGGATCGTTTTTGACCAAAGTTGGCTCCTTCAACAATTAGGGTCTAAGTGGCCGCCATTTTTGGTCAGTCACACCCCTATTGATGGAGCCTCTGTGACTCGCCATACCCTCAGTATGATAGAGCGGTACTCATCTCAGTACTCATTTCCACAGCATGAAGCTCACGCAACGTTGAGTTCACCTTGAAAGGGAAAGTCTGTGTTACACATGTAACCCTTTTCCCAGAGAAGGGAATGAGATGTTTCGTGGCTTTATCATACTTGGGTATGCTTGTAAATTGCGTCTGCACTTCAGACAATATATATAGTCACGCAACGCACGATATGCCACATCACCTGACCACGGCAGGCTTATAAATAGGCATGATTTTACACAGACTCACGCAACATCTCGTTCCCTTCTCAGGGACATATTCATAACCTGTTTTCTTTGTTTCTGTGCCGTTTAAACAGTACACGAAACAGAAGTTTGCATCTCTCTGCACCGAAATCGTGACGTCCATGTCGGAGTCCGTGATTGGGAAGATGATGCCGGATCTCATCGAACGTTTCGGGATTGAATCGGTTCTCCGTGCAAAAGCTAAGCTGAAGGAAAAGGATGAATGTGAATCAAGGAGCCGTTCTGCAACACCGAGCCGCTCAGGTCAAAGGTAAACCCATGTACCGTATAACAACCTGTGTATGAACACCCACAACTTTGAACTCTGACAATCAAGTGTCAGTGTCCACTGTTAATATTCAGGGATGAACTTTACTCTGCTGTTTAAGTGACTAAAATTGAAGTGATTGTCTAAGAACTACTTCTATTTTATTGCTATAAATATTGTGGTGAGAGTACCTTTTATTCTGATTATTTATGGATGACTTTTGCATCAATTTTCTCTCATTCCAGTCTACCAGAAGACTCCTCTGATTTGGTACAGAACTCCATTCAAACAGCCATCACTAAAATCAAAGCTGCAATGCAGGAGGCAATCCGGAGGGTCGCATCACGGAAAAAGTTAAAGACCGTGGCTAATAAGATAATCAAGTCACTCAAAAAGATCTCTCGTAAGTCTCATGTTAAGCTTGAATCTGGCGATTCAGTGCAGCTCAAAAACAGGGCTATGTGGGATGTGAGTGATCTGCTGGTGAAACATTTTTCACGCGTTTTAACAAGTTTGGACCCCAACGTAGTGACGACTTCTGATGCCAAGGAAATGATTGAAATAGTGGTCAGTGGTTTAGTCAGTGCTGCTGAGGAAAAAGATGATGATCGTGTCATTCCAATTTATATCGCGAAAAATGGCCGTGTTCATGAAGCACGTAAAAACGCATGTGCTTTAGCAAATCTAATGGCGGAACCTTTCTTCAAATCAAACAGAGGAGGAAGTTTTGTCAGGACCTGTTCCTCAGATTCTCTTTTTGAGACTGCAGGGACTGAGGTCAACACCATAAATTCCATCCCCTGCCATTCCGAGCCAATTTACACTTTCGCAGAGGAGTCCACCAAGTGCTTGCCTTTGTTTATAGGAAGTCCTGTGAAACCAGATTTCTCAGCAGAGTCAATGAAAGGTGATGATGCCGCTGTCATTCCGATTTCTGTTATGGATGATGGCCATGTTCACCAAATAACAGATGAAAAAAAGCCTTTGTTCAAAAAAGGAAAGGACACAGTACTTGAGTCCAACATGTGCTTGTCAAAATGTGTGCTGAAACAAGGCTCTAAACGTCCACCCCTGCCATGGTCTAATGAAAGTGCTTCATGCAGTACTCCTGAAGTCATTTCAGGCTCAGATGCAGAACATGAACCAGAAAAAACATCTTGGACAGACCAGCTGAAAAGGACACTGTACGTGTGCAAGCAGATTCCCTTCGTAAGATAGCAGGGACTATAAGTCATGGCGGCTCTGCAGATCCAGCACTTGTATCCATCGAAGAGATGGAGAGACGTTGGTTTGACATTATTCCGGAGAAAAACCCACCTATAAACTGCTGTGGATTTAAGGTATGAAGGATTTCTGTCTTTTACTATGAAAAAGTAATATTGTAACAAATATTGTAAATGTAAATATTGTAACAACAGGCCTCCAGACGCTTCAGGAATTTCCGCAAACGACTGACCAGGAGCTTCTCCCGCATCTACAGAGCCTGTACCAGCTGCGGCAGAGATCAATCCACTCTCTAACCCTGCAGAAATGATAAATAAAGTTGAGGTCAATGAATGCTGCTGATGATGTGTGTGATATTGCCTGTCAGACTGAATGCTCAAGAATGAAGAACACCAACTCTACAACCTCAATCTCTCCACTGTCTCCTTTGTGCAAGAAATATACAGTGTGCTCCCAAATCTGAGACCACATTAACATCTGGGATTCTTTTTTTTTAATTATTTTTTTTATTTTAAAGTTGTGCAATGTGCATGTGCTCAGATGACAGTCAGGTGGCTCTTCTCAATTCATAAGAGCAGCAGCTCTATTCAGAGACTCTCGGCTTGTTCAGTTCCTCACCCTGTCATGAAGAGTAAACGGGTTATGAGAAAATCATTTTTATGACTACAAAGCACCGACACACAAGAACAACATCTGTCCATCTGGATGTTCAGGAGGCTGTTATTACTCCTTCCCTCATTTAATTCTAACTACTTAGCTTTATAAAACAACTAATAATTATGATACGTCGGTATTTTAATAAAGACGTCAAGTGACAATAAATTGTGTGTGGATTTATACGCTTTAACATCTTTGGTTCATCGAGCTACCGAGCTTCATCAGTAACCTCCCAGAGACATCGATTAGATTTGGATCACTGTCTGATCCTAAGAAAAATAATTAGAGAGAAAAAGTTAGCACCACCTAGAAACCTACATGTTTCTTTAAACAGATTTGTCCTGGAGTAATTGAACTGTTTTTAAATATAATCAATTCTTCCCTTACCACTGGCTATGTACCTAAATCATTTAAATTAGCAGTTATTAAACCCCTGCTTAAAAACCCTGACCTTGACCCCTCTCAACTGTCCAGCTATAGACCTATATCAAATCTCCCTTTCATCTCCAAGATCTTAGAAAAGGTTGTAGCACAGCAGTTTTGTTCGTACTTGCATAGGAATAACATTCATGAAATGCATCAGTCAGGATTTAGACCTCATCATAGCACAGAGACAGCGTTAGTTAAAGTAGCAAATGACCTACTACTGGCCTCTGATCAGAGTTGTGTCTCCTTGCTTGTGTTACTTGACCTTAGTGCAGCTTTTGATACTATAGATCATACTATTCTCCTTGATAGATTAGAAAATGTTGTTGGCATTAAGGGAACAGTCCTGGCTCAGGTCTTATTAGACCGATCGTTATCAGTTCGTAGATGTAAATGGAGACTTCTCCACGCATACCGAGGTTAAATTTGGTGTTCCACAAGGTTCTGTTTTAGGCCCACTGCTTTTTACTTTATATGTGCTACCTCTAGGTCAAATTATTCGTAAACATGGAATTAGCTTCCACTGTTATGCTGATGACACACAGCTGTATGTTTCAGCGAAGCCAGAGGACAGACAGCAGCTTAATAAAGTTGAGGAATGTGTAAAGGACATTAGACGTTGGATGCTTATTAACTTCCTCTTACTTAATTCTGATAAGACAGAAGTACTTGTACTAGGACCACGTGTAGCTAGAAGTAATCTTTCTGATCTCATTGTTACTCTGGATGGACTTTCTGTTTCGTCATGTACAGCAGTAAAAGACCTTGGAGTAATTATTGACTCCAGTCTATCATTTGATGCTCATGTAGATAATATTACTAGGATAGCCTTTTTTCATCTCAGAAATATTTCTAAAATAAGAAATATATTGTCACTACATGATGCAGAAATAGTTCATGCTTTCGTCACCTCTAGACTAGATTACTGTAATGCCTTACTGTCTGGACGTTCCAGTAGGAGAATAAACAAACTCCAGTTAGTCCAGAATGCAGCTGCTAGAGTCCTAACTAGAACCAGAAGATACGACCATATCACCCCGATCTTATCAACACTGCATTGGCTCCCAGTGAAATCTCTATTATTAAATACTATTATTAACCTATAAAGCACTAAATGGTCTCGTGCCACAGTATCTAAGCGACCTTTTGGTCTTTTATGATCCGCCACGCCTACTTAGATCAAAAGATGCAGGCTATCTGACGGTACCTCGAATAGCGAAGGCTACAGCAGGGGAAGTGCTTTCTCTTATAGAACACTTATGGAACAGCCTTCCAATTAGTGTTCGGGACTCAGACACAGTCTCAGTGTTTAAGTCTAGGCTTAAAACGTATTTGTTTACTCAATCCTACCATGACTAGACTTTTTGTTATGCAAAGCACAGTCCTAATAATCTCTTCTCTCCCTCTCTCCTTCTGTCGAGCCACACACGATTTTATGGAGATTCTAGAGATCCTGATCCTCTCTGCTCTCCGGACCTGCCTGATCCGTTTTGGATGCCCTACCTCTGGATGGAGCTCTCATCTACCCCAATTCCAGATTGTTGGGACTACGGCTGCTTCTAAGGCCAAACAGACTTCATATAAAACCATAATGAACTTTTTCACACCATCTGTTGTTACCCAGATGAGGATGGGTTCCCTTCTGAGTCTGGTTCCTCTCAAGGTTTCTTCCTCTTAACATCTTAAGGGAGGTTTCCCTTGCCACCGTCGCCACCGGCTTGCTCAATTGGGATAAATTCACACATTTAAAATCTGTATTCTGTGTTTATATGTTTCTGTAAAGCTGCTTTGAGACAGTGGGTATTGTAAAAAGCACTATACAAATAAAACTGAATTGAAATTGAATTGAATATGGTAATCAGCTCCCAGATTAATGTAGCTAGTACAGAGTTAGATAACCATCTAATGTCTAATTTCGCATTCCAGAGTTCAAGGTCCTCCGAGTCGGAGGATGTGAACAGCTCCAAGTAGAACGTCCGGGTTGTCATCTAGTAATTACAGTAATTCTGACATGGCGTGAACGCAGTCATAGTGAGCATCAATGATTCCTGGTTTTTGCAGAGTATTGTGGGATTTTTTGGGGGGCGTAAACTTTCCAGTGTACTGGAAGGATTTTGTGATTCAGACAGCCCTTAAAATGCCCGACTCCCTGACTCCTGAACAAGGGAGTTGATTGAGACGCTCTCACAGTCCTCACCATTTGCATCCTTCACGTAGGAGTGTATTTCACTTTGTGCGTGTTTCTCTCCTTTCCCCTCCTCCAGGGCTAATGTAACAGACAACTCTGTACAGTTCAGTCAGAACAGCACTTGAGGTACAAAAAATGACAACAGCGTAAATGTCATTCAACAACTCGGATCAAAAGTTCTTCTGAGATTTTTTTGTTTTCAGTTTATAATCCAAAATAATATTTAGACGGGTAAAAGCAGGGAAGTTCAACTCCGCTTACAAAGGTTCACCTACTCCCGGCACCACTGTCTGCCACACACATGATGAAATCCTTCCTAATAGTAAACTAATCCTTTTTTATGTAAAGAAAATGAAATCACAGAGAACTAAATGAAAATTAAATCACAGAGAACTTTTTATTCATCTCCTGTTACATACATATTATCATTTGTACGTCACAATAAATCCAGAAAATGATCATTACACATTTCTTAAACAAAAATGATTACAAAACATTACAATGTTGGGATTATTTCTGAATTGATGGAAATTAGATATGAATATTACATCTTATGTGGCAAAAATAACAATATGGTTAAATATACAGTATGAGAGGTATTTTGTACTTTCTACCCATGAATACGTCTTACACTTTTTGACTGATCTTCATCCTCTTTACTGTCTAACTCCTACTTTGAATCGTTCACAATCATGGATCTACCTCCATTTTTATATTATCATCTTTGCTCTCTTTTTCTTTCTAGTTCTCTTCCAGCTCTCTTTTCAATTCACTCACTTTCATCTTTGCTTCTGAGAAGCGTGCCTCTTTGTCTTTAGGTCCTTTGTACCACGAGAGATTTATATCAGCAAGTTTACAGGTCTCGAGGGCTTTTATAAGCCGTTCTCTGGGGATTTTCATGGTCTTACAATTTGGCAAGTGAAATACTAAACTAACGTGATCCCAGACAAAATACTTCATTTCAGGAGGATCTTGTACTTTTCCTAAAACAAACTGACACCTGTGGATGTTACAAATGGCTTGTGCTTTCCAGATAATCTTCCCATCCTGATAACGAACCAATTCATTCTCTTCAAGAAGCGGGTACTGTGTAAAACGAGTGTTATCCTCAGGACTGTGAATCAGCACGGTGTACATAATCTCCTGTTTGTAAGTGACAGTCTCGTACACTCTGAGAACCGGCTCTTCTCCTCCACAGTTCTGTTCCTTGTACCACTGCATCAGATCCGTGAGGGGAAATGTGAAGCGATAATTTCCATAGCGGGATTTCTCTGTTTTGAATGCGGGTGATGTGGTGAACTTCTCCAGAAATGGTTCCTGCTCATTCAGCTCTGGTGCTTGGTTTGGGAAATTACGCTCCATGTAGCGCATCTCTGCTGCCCTTATCTCCTCTTCGTTAACTTTTAAACCCCACCATGAGAAATCTTCTGTTCGAGGTCTGAACTCCTCAGACTTCAGTATCCCCATTAATCCGGAATCCTCAGTAACATGGGCTACATCTGAAACCCAAAATTCAACTGGAGTTGGGTAGGGTGGGATCTCCTTTATTAAATGCTTCACCATTTGATCCTGAACCTTCTGCCTGGGCATCTGCTCTTTCAGTTCCTTTAAACTACAATGCTTCCCTTTGATGAAGTGCTCCGTTTTTTCACGTACATTTATTCTCTCGCGGATGGTAATCTACATAAATATGCAACACTCACTGTAAAAATAACTTATGTACACATGAACAATTCTTTTTCACATGTGATCTCATAGTATGCATTCTTAATACATTATTATTAGTATATGTTTAGAGCATATATGGTTATTATATAGTATATAAAGTACATATAAAATAGTACATAAATTTAACAGTATATGAAGAAGTTAAATTGGTCGTTTTTATATTTTAGTTTCGTACCTCTTCATGTTGCTGTGGATTCGCGTTTGCCATTTTTCAGAATGTGGATCAGACAGCCAATGAAATGTCTCATGACTGTCATCCTTCCAACGCTGCCTTTATATCATGTGCTCCGCCCCGTCCCAGATCTCACAGACATTCTGTGGAAATAGAAACTTAAGGGCTATGGGGAAGTAGAGCTTGTGGAATGGCCCAACAGGAGGCAGGAAATAATATACGCTCCGAGAGAGAGAGAGAGAGAGAGAGAGAGAGAGAGAGAGAGAGAGAGAGAGAGACTATGTCCTTATGATTTATTTAACTATATTATCCCTTTCTCCCATTTGTTTAACAGCAAGTTTTCTTTCAGTCTTAGTGCTTAAGCTATTTTCTTCCTTTCCTGAATAATACTTAAAGGCTTGTTTAGCAGCTGCAAGGAGAATCTTAAATAAGTATCTATCCCTCTTTAATATTACTGGTGTAATGTAGCCCAGATATAAGGTAATACATAAGAGTACTTATTGCTTATTTATGGCATTTGGCAGACACCCTTATTTAGAGCGACTTACTGTGCATGTACCTCATTTATACTTTTGAGCAGATAAGGGTGGCAGCTTGATTGTCAATGTAGCTCATCTTAAGGCTATTTCTTCCACAGAGGTCTTCAGAAGAAATTGATAACCAATTCCCTAGGCATTGCACCTCAATTTAAAATAGCCACTCACATGCAGACACAGAAAGTATGATATTGTGCACAGAGGCAAGATGAACTCCTAAGCATTAGATCACCCCAATTACTCTTGTATACTCTTTCCATGCCAATGTACTCTTTCCCTGACAAAGACATTCACAAAACATATTTGACAGTTGAGGCCTAATTCTAAAATCACCAGATACTAAATGTACAGCAGTTTTGTCTTGCTGCCATCACAAAATAAAAATGTTTAAACCTTAAGTAATGTAGTCACGGAGGGTATGTACATTTGTCACACTACATTAAGGGTGGGGACCACCGATATTAATCTTTAACCTACACCTGTTAAGATAATGACGGTTGGTTATGATCTTTGACCTGGCTCAGGAATGTTAGACAGGGATATGCACGTGTGTGTGTGTGTGTGTGTGTGTGTGTGTGTGTGTGTGTGTGTGTGTGTGTGTGTGTGTGTGAAAGAACCCAGAGAACACAGAGTCTCAGGAAACTCGTAGTCAGAAATAATCACAATGCTTTTGTCTAAAAAGTAATTAAGCGACCTATTACCACAACTTAATGAAATTTGTGATTGCAAGATAAAAATTCTAATTTATTGATTTGATTAAATATTTAAAGTTGTAAACATTGTTTTGATGAGACATGTTGACATAATAATGTTGATAATTACATCAACTTAATATTGTGTGTGTCGTGATTCCCCCTTGAAGCAGTGTGCTCTAAGCGCGAATGCGCGAGCACCTGCTTTTCCATTGTTGACCGTAATGACATCTGGACACGTGTGATTTTCACGTGTGTCTGAAACGCTCTCAGCTGTGAGCATTTACGACACTGATCATGTCCGCTTATATACGACGCGCCTCCCAGCACACAACGCGGAATATTAGAATAGATAAGCTATAGTATCGTAGAGTTAGATTAGTTCGTTTAGTAGTCATAGTCACGTTCCATGTTTAGAGTTAGTTCACGCTGGTTTCTCCGCTCCCAGTTCATAGTCCTTGTTAGTTTCATGTTTTGTGTCTCGATCCTGTAACCCTAGGGTAACCCTAACCCTAACGCTCGCGCCCCAGTCTGCTGACACGCACAGCCAAGTTCTGCTCACGCCACAGTCTGCTGACACGGCCAGCCAAGCGCCACCCACGCCACAGTCTGCTGACATGGCCAGCCAAGCTCCACCCATGCCCAAGGTTCACCTGGAGACCTCAGAGCCTCAGCCTCCCTGTTCAGCTGTGGACGTCGCTCAGCCTGCCTGTTCATCTGAGGTCGTCTCTCTGCCACCCTGCTTCACTGAGGATGTCGCTCTGCCTTCATGTTCAGCTGTGGACGTCGCTCAGCCTCCCTGTTCAGGTGAAGACGTCGCTCAGCCTCCCTGTTTCATGGCAAATATCGTTCCCCCCTTCTGCTTCGAGGAGACCCACGCTCCTCTCCCTGGCCGCACGGAGACCCACGCTCCTCTCCCCGGCCGCACGGAGACCCACGCTCCTCTCCCTGGCCTTACAGGTTACTTCGCTCCGCTTTCATGCTCCGACGAGGACGTCGCCCTGCTTCCCTGCTCTGCCGAGTACAGTGCTCTGTTTCCCTGCTCCACCGAGGACGTTGCTCTGCCTTCATGCTCCGACGAGGACGTCGCTCTGCTTCCCTGCTACGCCGAGGACGTCGCTCCGCTTCCCTGCGCCGCCAAGAACACCGTGCAGTTTCCTGGCTCTGCCTGGGACACTCAGTCCAGGGGGCCGGATCCACCAATTAAATGGGATGACTCATGGCACTCCGGGAGGAGTGCCTTTGGGGGGGGGGGGTTCTGTCATGATTCCCCCTTGAAGCAGCGTGCTCTAAGCGCGAATGCGCGAGCACCTGCTTTTCCATTGTTGACCGTAATGACATCTGGACACATGTGTTTTGTTTATGTTTGTCATGTCTCCTCCCTGTTCTGTCATTGGCTGGGTTTTCACGTGGGTCTGTATTGCTCTCAGCTGCTAGCAGTTTAGACGCTGATTATGTCCGCATATATACCGCGCGCCTCCCAGCACACAAGGCGGAAGATTAATACTTTAGAGTTAGTTTAGTTCGTATCGTAGTCATAGTCACGGTCCATGTTTAGAGTTAGTTCGCGCTGGATTATCCACTTCCAGTCCCTCGTCATAGTTCGTTTCTTGTTTTGTTTATCGACCCTGTTTTCCGTGACCACGACCTAGATTCCTGCCTTGCCCCGTGTATGCCTGTTTGCCAATCGCCTGACCTCTTGCATGTTTATGGATTACGTTTTGGATCACGTTTTGGATTTGTCTGCCTGTCTCTCTTTCAAATAAACAACTGTTCATCCTGCACTTGCATCCGTCCTATCTCTGCTCCGTCACAATTCGTGACAGTGTGTAATTTAAACTGAAATCTCTGCATTAATTGATTTAAAACAAAATTTAAGTTGTAGTACATTTACATTTACATTTATTCATTTAACAGACGCTTTTACCCAAAACGACTTACAAATGAGAGAATACAAGCAAAGCGATCTATCAAGCAGAGAACAATAGAAGTAGTGTTACCATATAAGATCTATTAATTGAGTTCTAGAAGAAAGTAGTAGCTTAACGAAATTAAGGCTTGATAACTTCAAGTCACTAATGTCAAGTCCCCTCCCCTACCCATTTAACATGTCTGGACAGTTCAAATTCATTCAAATTCAGACAGTTAAGACTGTGTTAGAGGACCTGTAGACTGAACCAATTCCATACAAAGGATGTTTCCAGGGTCGGGGGTTCGATTTCCACTGTGGCCCTGTGTGTGCGGAGTTTGCATGCCCTGCATGTTCTCCCCGGGGGTTTCCTCCCCCAGTCCAAAGACATGCATGGTAGGCTGATTGGCATGTCCAAAGTGTCGGTAGTGTATGAATGGGTGTGTGAGTGTGCATGTGAGTGTGCCCTGTGATGGATTGGCACCCTGTCCAGGGTGTACCCCGCCTTGTGCCCGATGCTGCAGGTTCCCCGTGACCCTGAAAAGGATAAGATAAGATGGATGGATGGATTAAACTATACTAAAGCAATGAATTTGGGCATATTCTTAATTGTGATATGACCAATAGTGGACTCGTGTATAGGCTACACCTGCTAATACAGTTGATGGACTATTTTGCACTACTACACGTAGGTAATGCTAGTCATATTTAGCAGTGTAATTTGAAAATCTACTCTTTAGCTTACCGGAGCAGTGGAGAAGAATGAACAAGTTTCATTTGACAAATCTGCTCATCTAGAGAGGGCTTTTCATTTGTGCTATAGGAAAGAAAAGCATGATTACATTTCTGCTTATTCGTGTAAACGTCACCTACATTGTGTAATCTAATTTCATGTATTGATACATTATTTATTTATTTTTTTAATCTTTTGTCATTCACACATATAGCGTTCTAGCACCATTGTAGTCAGTTTGCTTAATTAGCAGAATTAGCAGCCTTTGGACTGTGGATAGTTCTATGAGAGGGATAAAAGTAGTAGGCACAGATTGTTTCTTTTTTTTTTGTCTATATTTCTCATTTCATTCAGTGCTTTTATGTCTATAAAACCTGCAGTGATTTTGGGTATGATATTTGTAGTGTAAATTACACTTGATTTTAGTTACTATTGTTATACAACTTAAAGGTAGTCATTTCTCCTGGTTTAAAAGGCTGCATTCTACTGGAGAAAATCTAAATGGAGCAACGTCATTTTAAAAATGATTGTCAACTTAACAACTTGTGTTCATAATTATGGTAATTAAGTACATAACACTTAAATTCCTTTTAAATAATGTGAAAAGAAATTGTGTTTGTGATATTTTTTTCTGGATGTGTACGGAAATTCATTATTAATCATTTGCTTTTTTTTTCACCAGCCTTATGTGTGTGTGTGTGTGTGCCTGTGTGTGTCATATTTTTGGTTGGATGTGTGCGTGTGCCTGTGTGTGTGTGTGTCATATTTTTGGTTGGAAGTGTGTGTGCTTTTATAGACAGGGTTGTATGCATGTGTGTGTCTCTGTGTCTGTGTGTGTGTGTGGAATACATCGGAACAGGGATTTTACGGGGTTGACCTTTGACCTAGGCCTGACTCTCGGAGTGCTCGACTTTTGTAGACTGGAACGTATGCATGTGTATTACGTGTGTGGTGTCTGTGTATGCGTGTCTGTTTGTTTCTGTGTGGAATTGAACCATTGACTAGGCCTAACTCAGGAGTGTTTCACAATCTATGTGAAAGGAAAGAACTTGTATGTGGTGTCTGTGTGTGTGCTTGTATAGACAGGGTCGTATGCATGCGTGTGTCTGTGCATGCGTGTGTGTGTGTGTGTGTGATATTTTTGTTTGGATGTGTGTGTGTGTCATACTTTTGTTTTGGATGTGTATTTGTGTGTGTGTCTGTGTGTGTGGAATACACATAACCATACGATGTATGAGAACATGTGTGTGTCTGGAATGCATGGGAACCGGATTTAACATAACTATTTTTTATGATACCAACATAAATATATTTTATGATGATGACCCCTTTGAACTATCAGGGTCATTAAATTGACCTAGACCTGTCAAAAATAAGGTTACAATATATACAAACGATCTCTCTCTACTGACTCTGCATATGACCTTTGCATAAGTTGCATCAATGGCTGCTTTACAACTTGATCATGTTTGCTTATTCACACACTGTGGTACAGTTTACCTGTGTCTTCCACAGGAACTTCTGAGTCTTCTACAGCCTGGTAGTTACCTCTCCTCAGCTACAATGTTGTGCAAATTTCATGTATTATACTCACTGACTCTGTATTAGCACCATTACTGAGAGTTGTTTTTCCAAGAATTGTGAAAATTTCGGCCGACAAAAACTACAAAGTTGCTACTGGTTGAAATTGAAAGTTGTTCAACTTTTCAGACTATTCAATCTGGAGGATTTTGGATATAGTTAAAGATCCACACTGTTCCTCCACTTTGAAACAAAAGAAATTTATTCCAGGGTTGTTAGGGGTGAACATTCTTGACCAGTGTTATCAACATCTTCTTTGTTAGTATGGTGCAGCCTTGACTTGTCTTTTGTCCAAGTCAAAGGGCAATACTCTGTGAAAGCAAGCTATGTTAAGATGCCAACATCTGGATTCTCAGTCCTCCAATTGTGTGGGGAAAGTTTGTGTGCAGTCTAAAGATCCTGCCCTAATTCTAGCTAGCTGCTTGGTGTTGGTAATTGCAACTGGCCTTAAAGGTAAAGTAGGCAGTATGTCCTTAGTGTGTCCTTGGCACTCAGGGAGCATATTTATAACCACAAAGCATTGTTGGGTGCTTTGTACCCTGCAGATATTGTTGAAGATTCTGAAGTTATTGTTGATTTGAAGGAAAAACTGATATTGGAGGGACGTGTAGCCTTTATTGAACAACACAATACTGAGGTGGAGTTAGATTTAACTAGTTTTGATTGTGTATATATCATAAATCTTACACCTGATCAGCAGACAAGCAACAGTTAGGAAACTATTGTACAAATACAGGGGAGTGTTTTCAAAAGCTGATTGAGATCTAGGAGGTACATCCTTAATAGAACACCAAATCCAAATAGTTGATAACACCACAGTTAGACAATGCTACAGGGAAGTACCAACTTCCCAATATGAGGCTGTAAAAGGCACATATTATACAGCTGTTTGAAGCTCAGTTTATTAGGGAGAGTTTCAGTCTGTATGCCTCACCTATTGTTTGCATTCAGAAGAAAGATGGTACGCTGAGGCTATGTGTGGATTATACAACTTAATTCTAAGACCAAGAAAGATGCATATCTCCTTCCTAGAATTGATGAGTCTCTGAATGCATTGTCAGGGTCCAAATGGCTTTCCACTCTCGACTTAGTGAATGGGTACAATCAAGTGCCTGTGGCTGAGGCAGATTGCCTTAAGATACTCTTTTTATACCAATCATGTAACTGACCTGTTTCCAATTAACCTAATTAGTTACAAAATGCTCCTCCAGCTGTTTCTTTTTAGTAACACTGATTTTTCCAGCCATTTGTTGCCCCGTCCCAACTTTTCTGAGACGTATTGCTGCCATCAAATTAAAATGACCTTATTTTCTCCTTAAAATCTTACATTTCGTCAGTTTAAACATTTGAGACGTTTTCTATGTTCTATTGTGAATAAAATATGGGTTTTTTTTCAATTTGAGAATTGCAAATCATCACATTCTGTTTTTATTTACATTTTACACTGCGTCCCAACTTTTTTTGAATCGGGGTTGAAATTATAGAAGTTTTACACAAAACAGTACACACATTATACCACACTAAACCCTTCAGAGAAAGATTTCTTTTTAAACTCATTAATAGCTCAGGACCCGCTCTAACACTTCCTTTTTTGAAGGTGTTCAGCTCTGGACTGGACACAGACTTCTGTGTTCAGTGCAGGTGCTTTATAAGCGCAAAAGTGATCAAGTGAAAAAAGCATTTTCCCTTACAGAAAGGTCTCATGAACTTCACATGTGAATAATCAGTAGTTCCACAATCAAGAATCAAGTTTTTAGACATGTTTTTCACATATTTCCCATGAAATAGTCTTTCAACAAGGACTTTTTCATTCCTCGTTTTTCAGATTGTATCATTTATTATTTTGCAATGTCACACATGATTATTTAATCACATACTATTGTCACATAATCCTATGAAAAACCTATAACCAAATATAACATTTTCCCATAAGTGGTTAATATGACCACCTCTGGTGTTTATTACCAAAAAGCTCCATTTTGGTTTCATCTGACCATAGAACCCGATCCCATTTGAAGTTCCAGTAGTGTCTGGCACACTGAAGACGCTTGAGTTTGTTTTTGGATGAGAGTAGAGGCTTTTTTCTTCAAACCCTTCCAAACAACTTGTGGTGATGTAGGTGACTTTGGATTGTAGTTTTGGAAATTTCTGACCCCAAGACACAACTAACATCTGTAATTCTCCTGCTATGATCCTTTTGGCCACTTGAACCATCCTCTTCACAGTGCATTGAGACGATATAGACACACGTCCTCTTCCAGGTTGATTCATAACATTTCCAGTTGACTGGAACTTCTTAATTATTGCCCTGATGGTGGAAATGGGCATTTTCAATGATTGTGCTATTTTCTTATAGACACTTCCCGTTACGTGAAGCTCAACAACCTTTTGCCGCACATCACAGCTACATTCCTCGCTCTTACCCATTGTTATGAATGACTAAGGGAATTTGGCCTAGGTGTTCCCTCATATTTATACCCCTGTGAAACAGGAAGTCATGATTGGACAATTTCCTGTTCCTAGTCACCCAGGTGTACTAAAAAAAATTTAAATATCAATGGGAATATACTTCAAATATATTTTTCTCATATAAATGTATAGGGGTACCATTTGTTGCACACCTATATTTAACAAAGACTTTTATTTTGGATAAACCTGTTTCATTTGAAATTATTTGATATCCATGAGAGCAGAGTATTTTTGTGATTTGTTTTTTTTTTTAACAAAAGATCAAAAAGTTCAACAATAAAGACAATTTTTCACAGCTTTCTTTGCTCATATTTACCAAGGGTGTGGACCAAATAGCCAAATGAAATAACTGGATTAAGTAGGTTTATTCTGATGACTGGTACTTGACTAACACTACCTTTATATCATGTGCGCTGTCCCCTCCCACACCTGAGAGACATTTTTGTAAATAGAAACTTATAGGGCTGTAATAAAATGTCATGTCTGTATTAAACTGGTAGAGATGAGGATGTCAGTAAATATTTTAAGTGGAGCAAGTCACGCACCTTTCTAGTTCCTAGTGTCTGTGTTAATTATTGTTACCTGTCATAATAATGAGCAAAAGATTTAGTGAAAAAGAAACAGATAATAACTGCAAATATAACAACTGTGTTACGAAACAGAGGGAGAGACAGGAAGTAAGTGCAGGAGCACGGTCTTTATTAATAAATCAATGACACAAACAAAAACACGGGAACGCGGTCTATCCAGAGTTAACGAGAAAACATGGGACTAGAGTCGAGGCAGAAAACAGGACATGAAAACAAAGACCGCTTAGCATGCTAACATAGATGCTACACCCGTCAGACTGATCCTTCTCACACGGGTATTCTAACTACAAATAATATCGCGCAACGTGCGCATAGACCCGAGGGGTTTAAATACCCAACATAATGAATCTAAACCAAATACACCTGGGTTAAATCAAGCACAACCTCAAAACAGAAACTAGAACTCAGGCAGAAAGCGAATGAAAACAAAACAGTCATGTGACCAGTCCGGAGCCGTGCCACAGCGCCCTCTGCTGCCCGTGGTGTAACAAACTGGGCTACTATTATCAGATTGTAAAAATATTTCCTCTCCTTCTAAAAAAAAAAATAATTCTAAAAAGAATGTAGTCTTTTTTTTTTAATTGACATTTCTCTCAAAAATACAAAATAAAATACAGTGGTGCTTGAAAGTTTCTATATATTTGCATAAATAAGACCAAAAACATGATCATATTTTCACACAAGTCCTAAACATAGACAAAGTGAACCCGGTTAAACATACGAGACAAAAATATTATACCTGTCATTTATTTATTGAAGAGAATAATCCAATATTACATATCTGTGAGTAGCAAAAGTATGTGAAACGTTGCTCTTTTTCTGCTGGCAAAACACACCCCTTGCAGAATCTGCTAAATCTGTTATAAATACTAGTATAAATACTGTTAACAAAAAAAGACGGATCATAAAAATCCCATGTTGTTGTTTATTTAGTCCTGTCCTGAAGTTGTTCATGAGTCGCTTGTTTGTCCTGAGCTGTTAAACTGCGCACTGTTCTTCAGAAAAATCCTCCAGGTCCTGCACATTCTTTAATCTTCCAGCATCTTCTGTATATTTGACTCCTTTTCAACAGTGTCTGTATGATGTCGAGATCCATCACACCGAAGACGATTGAGGGAATCGTACACGACTATTACAAAACGTTCACTGATGCTCAAGAAGGCAACACGATACATTAAGAGGGTGTAAACTTTTGAACAGGATGATCAGAGTAAATTGTTATTGTTTTGTTTAAAGTTTTTTTTTTTCATTTAGTGATGCCCTTCAGATTCTAAATAAGATAGTTACGTGTCTCCCAGATGATAAAATACTAACAATTTACACCGATCATCCTGTTCAAGTTATGAAGTCAAAATGACGACATAATAAATCAAAACAACAGCATGTTTTTGGCTTTTAAAGAAATTAAGTGAGACAAAAAGCTCAAACTGTTCCTGTAACTAAATTCAAACAGATTTGCAATACTGATTGTAGAATAAAATAAATATGAGTTATATTAGTAAGGAATAAAATATGACACGGGATGCTGTTATAGGAAAATAGCTTTTATTGCTTTCTCCACTAATTTTTTTTTATTATTATTGAATCCCTACTAAAATTTAGTAACATTTTAGAAGACGCACATTTAAAAACTTTCATACCGTCACAAAAGCTATAGAGATAACAGAAAAGAAACACACACAAATAAATAAAAGCAAAAATACTGTGTGTTCCATCACCATCCTCTCTTTTATTTCTCTCTCCTGATGTTAATAAGATGGTTTGAATCCTGAAAATTACATTCAATAGTTCGAGTATTTGTTTCCTCTGAACTGGATTATGGATATTTTTGGGTTTAGTAAGGTTCAGTAGTATCAGTAGTATCCGCTGGTTTCTGCAATTCAGACCACGTTCTTTTTCAAAAATCCATCATTCAAATTCTTTTTGTGGTGTGAACTGGAAAATTCCCTGAAGCTTAGAACAAGAGTCTTTTTCTATTTTATCGTATTGTTGACTTGTGTTTTGGGGGAAAAAACAACTGCATACTGAAATCTATTGTTTCTTGGTGCTGTTGTTGTCGTCTGAGGTTATTTGTTTGTTTACAGAAGTTGGTGAGGAACAACGAATTAACACACAGAACTGAAGGAGGGTGTACTTTCTGTTCCCCGTGACTGTATATTTTGTATATATGCTTGTGTGACCTATTTCTCAATTTATCATCTTTAATGGAAATGTTGTTGTTTTCCTGCACTGAATATTTCTGATGTTGCTGGGCGCCTCTGTGACATCACAGCAGGAGCTGGTTCTAAATTCTAATTCTAGACACTTAAACACAGCCGCTGCTGAACTACTTACATTATTGTACATTGTTTATAAGAAGAAAATGGATCAGTCTGGAACACGTGAATCTTCCTTTCTAGCCTTCCAGAGCCGTCAGGCCCTGATGGTCTTTAGGGACATTTTGGACACCGTTCTTCATCTGAGTGATGAGTAGGTTGATGTTTTTTTTCCTCCTAATTTTTATGCCTAAGCTACATAAAATTGAATTCTTTCACACATTAATATACAATGAATAAATCATTAACTTTGTGAATTCTATATAAGGGAATGGAAGACTTTGACTGAGGACATAACGCATCAGGTAAGAAGCTAACGTGTCCTGATTTGATCATTTCTTGTATAAAACATAAACCTGCCGACAGTTACAGTTTTTACTTGTTAAATAAACAACATGGCATCAGTGGGTTAGTCCTAAATTAAAGGACTAACCCCTCCTGCCCCAACAGCAGCCAAATAATGACAGAAGATAAGTCAGTGTGTTTGTCATTTATACACACACTTATATAAACTCATCAGCTGCTCTCTGTTATAAAAATGCATACTAAATTGTCAGCTGTAAAGACATTAAATTGCTCACTTATGCTTTCTTTATTCAGTTACAAATTTGTGTATGAATTTTCAGTCAGATTTACAGGTGTCACGATTTCCCCTTGAAGCAGCGTGCTCTAAGCACGAATGCGCGAGCACCTGCTTTTCCGTTGTTGACAGTAGTGACATTTGGACACGTGTGTTTGTTTATGTTTCTGTCATGTCTCCTCCCTGTTCTGTCATTGGCTGGGATTTTCACGTGTGTCTGAATCGCCCTCAGCTGTGAGCATTTACGACACTGTTCATGTCCGCTTATATACGGCGCGCCTCCCAGCACACAACGCGGAATATTAGAATAGATAAGCTATAGTATCGTAGAGTTAGATTAGTTCGTTTAGTAGTCATGGTCACGTTCCATGTTTAGAGTTAGTTCACGCTGGTTTCTCCGCTCCCAGTTCATAGTCCTTGTTAGTTTCATGTATTGTGACTCGAGAATGTTTTCCGTGACCATGACCTTGAATCCTGCTTGCCCCGTGTATGACTGTTTGCCGATCGCCTGACCTCTTGCATGTTTGTGGATTACGTTTTGGATCACGCTTTGGATTTATCTGCCTGTCTCTCTCCTAAATAAAACCTGTTCATACTGCAATTGCACCCGTCCTATCTCCGCTCCGTCACGATACGTGACAGAATATTCCGCCATACCATGGATGCAGCACGAGGACGAGAGAGACATCACACTACAAGGGGAGTAACAGGACAATACCTTATCGGAAACGTTTGGATTACTGGCCGAATTTCTTGTCCGTGCAGTTCCCTCAACGGTACGCCATTGAACTGCCGCTAGAGACAGCGGGATTGGGGAGCTACCCGCTGGAGTTCCTCTTCAGCTGCCAGGAATATTTCTGCAGCCTGGCGTTTCCCAAGCCTACTAAGAGACAGTGGATCGGATTCTTGGTGTCCAGGTTTTGCTGTCCGGCCCGTGACTGGGCGGAGCAGCTTTTGAGCACTGGGTCCTCTGCCCTCCAGGATGTCACTCAGTTTGCAGAACTTTTTATGGAGGAGTTCACGCAACCAGGGCAACTTCATGGTCTGGATGGTTCTCACGCCCGAGTCTGCTGACACGCACGGCCAAGTTCTGCTCACGCCCAACTCTGCTGATACGCACAACCAAGTGTCTGTTGAAACAAACAACCAAGCTCTGCTCATGTTCCCGTCTGATGACCTGACCCACCAAGTTATGCTCGCACCCAAGTCAGAAGAACCGTTCAACCAAGTTCTGCTCACGCCTGAGTTTGCTGAAACAAACAACCAAGCTCTGCTCATGTCTACGTCTGAGGACCTAACCAACCAAGTTATGTTCACGGCCAAGTCAGCTGACGGGGACAACCAAGCTCTGCTCACGTCCATGTCTGCTGACATGCACAACCAAGTGTCTGTTGACACGGACAACCAAGCTTTGCTCACAACCCAGTCTGCTGACATGACCAGCCAAGTTCAGCTTGCAGGCTCTGCTGTGGACGTCGCTCAGCCTTCCTGTTCAGCTGTGGATCGTCGCTCAGCCTCCCTGCTCAGCTGTGGACGTCGCTCAGCCTCCCTGCTCAGCTGTGGACGTCGCTCAGCCTACCTGTTCAGCCGAGGACGTCGTTCTGCTTCCCTGCTCCGATGAGGACGTCGCTCTGCTTTCCTGCCCAGCTGTGGTCATCGCTCTGTCTTCATGTTCCGCCGAGGACGTCGCTCAGCCTGTCTGCCCGGTTGTGGTTGTCACTCTGCCTACCTGTTTAGCCGGGGACGTCGCTCTGCTTTCATGCTCTGACGAGGACGTCGCCCTGCTTCCCTGCTCTGCTGAGTACAGCACTCTGTTCCCCTGCTCCGCCGAGGACGTCGCTCTGCTTTCCTGCTCCGTCGAGGACGTTGCTCTGTCTTCATGTTCTGCCGAGGACGTCGCTCCACTTTCCTGCTCCGTCGAGGACGTCGCTCCGCTTTCATGCTCCGACGAGGACGTCGCCCTGCTCCCCAGCTCTGCTGAGTACCGCGCTCTGTTTCCCTGTTCAGCCGAGGACGTCGCTCCGCTTTCATGCTCCGCCAAGGGCTTCGCTCAGCCTGCCTGCCTGGCTGTGGTCGTCACTCTGCCTTCATGCTCCGCCGAGGACTTCGCTCAGCCTGTCTGCCCGGCTGTGGTCGTCGTTCTGTTTCCCTGTTCAGCTGAGGACGTCGCTCCGCTTTCATGCTCCGCCAAAGATGTTGCTCTGCTTCCCTGCTCTCCCGTGTACGTCGCTCTGCTTTTTTGTGTCGTCAAGAAGGCCGTGCGGTCTCCTGGCTCTGCTTGGGACATTCTGCCTAGGGGGCCGGGGCCGCCAATGGAGATGGATGTTTCATGGCACTCCAGGAGGAGTGCCCTTGGGGGGGGGGTTCTGCCACGATTTCCCCTTGAAGCAGCATGCTCTAAGCACGAATGAAACAATTTTCCGTTGTTGACAGTAGTGACATTTGGACACGTGTGTTTGTTTATGTTTCTGTCATGTCTCCTCCCTGTTCTGTCATTGGCTGGGATTTTCACGTGTGTCTGAAACGCCCTCAGCTGTGAGCATTTACGACACTGATCATGTCCGCTTATATACGGCGCGCCTCCCAGCACACAACGCGGAATATTAGAATAGATAAGCTATAGTATCGTAGAGTTAGATTACTTCGTTTAGTAGTCATAGTCACGTTCCATGTTTAGAGTTAGTTCACGCTGGTTTCTCCACTCCCAGTTCATAGTCCTTGTTAGTTTCATGTTTTGTGTCTCGATCCTGTTTTCCGTGACCACGACCTTGAATCCTGCCTTGCCCCGTGTATGACTGTTTGCCGATCGCCTGACCTCTTGCATGTTTGTGGATTACATTTTGGATCACGCTTTGGATTTATCTCTCCTAACTAAAACCTGTTCATACTGCAATTGCATCCGTCCTATCTCCGCTCCGTCACGATACGTGACAACAGGTTTACATTGCCCTGACTGTGAATTGCAGTATGATGGTGTCTTGCTCAGGACTTTCCATATTTCTCTGGGTGAACACTGAAACTGGTGGGCCATTGAGGTTGATCGTCATCAAACCTGAAACAATAAGAGCAGACCTCTTGCTAGTCATAATGATATATAGTAACACTTAATTATTTCTAAACAGAGGTCATGACCACTAAAATCTACAGAGATAGACCAATTATATCTGAGTAAAATTAGCTTTATATAATCATGTCATAGTTTCCCATGTACACATTAACTAGAAGAATATTAAAAATAACCAGAGGTTTAGACTTCACCCTTGGCCGATCAACTTTAAGTGGGCCTAAACGGAAATTCCCTATCAAGCCTGTACACTCTAAGTATACTTAACAAAGTCCTGAACCTCAGGACTCTGGGGTGGCTGCTCAAATCCCACGGGTCCCGTATGGATCTGGAGGGGGAATCAGAGACTAGAGCTGCTCTATCTCTTGCTCTTTCCTCCGCATCCGGCTCTCCGCTTCCAGGATTCGGAGGTGGTGAAGCGACTTCTCCTTCTGGTATGGAACACCAACCCAAGGCGCCAGAGGGGGGAACCAGAGCATAATTTTTATGTGACTGGAGCATGCTTATTGTGAATATGAGACCATTCAGTGGTCATTCAAGAACCCCTGAGAATAATCAGTGTCACGTGGCAATGCCTACATGCTCTGAAAACCTGGAAGTGTCCCCTATTTTGGCCAGCCACACCCCTATTGATGGAGCCTCTGTGGGGCAACATCCTCCAACTTCGAGGTTTATGCATGGTGTCAGATGGCTGAGGCCTATCTGCAGACCACGAATACTTTCCTGAAACCTTCTGTGGTCCAGGATGGTCTGTCAGGCACCCTATTTGATCCCGTAGAGTCAGCTTCTGACCCTAAAGTTAGCTCTTTTGGCTGACCCTGACAACTCTGTTGACCTTTCCTGCCTTGACTATGCCCCTGGATTAGCCAAGGCCTCCCTATATCCTAGGCTGGATTATTCCTAAGTGCCCTAAGTGCGTCTGGTGCCCAGCCAGTAGGAATGAGGAAGATTGCACCCATTGTGTCCAGTAAGGGCTCCTTGTACTTACATTCACCGCTCTGGCCAGTGGCATAAGTCTGGAGCAGTTGCTGGTCTGCTTGGCAGTGACAGTAAAGGTGATGCTGGGTCAAAGCAGCGCATCTCTATCTGGATAGTGGAAGCAATCTCTATTGCTCATGAGGCACGCGGTCTAGCTACACCTAGGTGCATAGGGGCTCATTCCATGAGGGGGAGGGGGGTCTCTTCCTCAAAGGCTTTATCTAAGGGGTACCCTTACACGATGTGTGTGCTGTGGCGGGGTGGTCTATTCCGCACGCATTCATTCGGTATTACAGTTTGGCCTTATTGGCCATCTTGTATATGGTTCTTGGAGATTATATTTCTGCTGGACGGCACTCCCTGGGAGATTCCCGTTCACAGGGATCTATTGTCTGAAGCCAGAGGGTTTATCACCCTCGGCCGGAACTATGGAAACTGGGGGCATGGCCCCTGAGGGGCACCAGCTCATGCATTCCGATCTTTCAACCGAGGTTGTAGAGACCATGTTAAACACTAGGAACATCAGTGAGACCCAGTAAATGGCACAATGCTACAGTCCTGGAGTTCTTACAGGATCGTTTTTGACCAAAGTTGGCTCCTTCAACAATTAGGGTCTAAGTGGCCGCCATTTTTGGTCAGTCACACCCCTATTGATGGAGCCTCTGTGACTCGCCATACCCTCAGTATGATAGAGCGGTACTCATCTCAGTACTCATTTCCACAGCATGAAGCTCACGCAACGTTGAGTTCACCTTGAAAGGGAAAGTCTGTGTTACACATGTAACCCTTTTCCCAGAGAAGGGAATGAGATGTTTCGTGGCTTTATCATACTTGGGTATGCTTGTAAATTGCGTCTGCACTTCAGACAATATATATAGTCACGCAACGCACGATATGCCACATCACCTGACCACGGCAGGCTTATAAATAGGCATGATTTTACACAGACTCACGCAACATCTCGTTCCCTTCTCAGGGACATATTCATAACCTGTTTTCTTTGTTTCTGTGCCGTTTAAACAGTACACGAAACAGAAGTTTGCATCTCTCTGCACCGAAATCGTGACGTCCATGTCGGAGTCCGTGATTGGGAAGATGATGCCGGATCTCATCGAACGTTTCGGGATTGAATCGGTTCTCCGTGCAAAAGCTAAGCTGAAGGAAAAGGATGAATGTGAATCAAGGAGCCGTTCTGCAACACCGAGCCGCTCAGGTCAAAGGTAAGCCCATGTACCGTATAACAACCTGTGTATGAACACCCACAACTTTGAACTCTGACAATCAAGTGTCAGTGTCCACTGTTAATATTCAGGGATGAACTTTACGCTGCTGTTTAAGTGACTAAAATTGAAGTGATTGTCTAAGAACTACTTCTATTTTATTGCTATAAATATTGTGGTGAGAGTACCTTTTATTCTGATTATTTATGGATGACTTTTGCATCAATTTTCTCTCATTCCAGTCTACCAGAAGACTCCTCTGATTTGGTACAGAACTCCATTCAAACAGCCATCACTAAAATCAAAGCTGCAATGCAGGAGGCAATCCGGAGGGTCGCATCACGGAAAAAGTTAAAGACCGTGGCTAATAAGATAATCAAGTCACTCAAAAAGATCTCTCGTAAGTCTCATGTTAAGCTTGAATCTGGCGATTCAGTGCAGCTCAAAAACAAGGCTACGCGGGATGTGAGTGATCTGCTGGTGAAACATTTTTCACGCGTTTTAACAAGTTTGGACCCCAGCGTAGTGACGACTTCTGATGCCAAGGAAATGATTGAAATAGTGGTCAGTGGTTTAGTCAGTGCTGCTGAGGAAAAAGATGATGATCGTGTCAGTCCAATTTATATCGCGAAAAATGGCCGTGTTCATGAAGCACGTAAAAACGCATGTGCTTTAGCAAATCTAATAGCTGAACCTTTCTTCAAATCAAACAGAGCAGGAGGTTTTGTCAGGACCTGTTCCTCAGATTCTCTTTTTGAGACTGCAGGGACTGAGGTCAACACCGTAAATTCCATCCCCTGCCATTCCGAGACAATTTACACTTTTGCAGAGGAGTCCACCGAGTGCTTGCCTTTGTTCATACGAAGTCCTGTGAAACCAGATTTCTCAGCAGAGTCAAAGAAAGGTAATGATGCCGCTGTCATTCCGATTTCCGTTATGGATGATGGCCATGTTCACCAAATAACAGATGAAAACAAGCTTTTGTTCAAAAAAGGAAAGGACACAGTACTTGAGTCCAACATGTGCTTGTCAAAATGTGTGCTGAAACAAGGCTCTAAACGTCCACCCCTGCCATGGTCTAATGAAGGTGCTTCATGCAGTTCTCCTGAAGTCATTTCAGGCTCAGGTGCAGAACATGAAGCAGAAAAAGAAATACTGGACAGACCAGCTGAAAAGGACACTGTACGTGTGCAAGCAGATTCCCTTCATAAGATAGCAGGGACTATAAGTCATGGCGGCTCTGCAGATCCAGCACTTGTATCCGTCGAAGAGGTGGAGAGCCGTTGGTTTGACATTATTCCGGAGAAAAACCCACCCATAAACTGCTGTGGCTTTAAGGTATGAAGGATTTCCGTCTTTTAGTATGAAAAAGTAATTTTGTAACATTATAAACAAACGTTGATAATTTAGGTTTCTCAGTTCATTTATCACTGCAGAGGCCAGTTTCTGTTTTTTGATTTCTCCTTTTATCTTGATAAATCTTTTCTAGAAAGAGAACAATGGCCGTGCAGATATTCTGAAAGTCAATGAGCAGCCCACCGGTTCCACCGAGGAAGACCTTCCCATGAGTAAGTCGTTAAAATAACACTGCACTGAAAATTTTCCTAATCCTCAGTGACCTCCTTTATACCTGATGACTTCTTTTATAGAAAAGTCGCATGAAATTCACACATAAATAATAACTTCATAATTAATTCACGTGTAGTTTAAACACCTTTTTCACATGTAGGGCATGTTTGTTTTATTTTCACGTGCGTTGTTTCAGCATGATTAATTTTTTCTTCACGTGCGACACGTGGTTTCATTCATCAGATGTTATTTTCTCACAAGATCCATTCCAGTCCTTCATTTAATGATCTGATAACGATCTAAAAAAGCAGTTTTTGTCGTTTTGCTATATAACTCAGCTTCATCTTATATTTTCCAGCTTCACACAGTAAATAAAACGCCTACAGACGCTTCAGGAATTTCCACAAACGACTGACCAGGAGCTTCTCTCGCATCTACAGAGCCTGTACCAGCTGCGGCAGAGATCAATCCACTCTCTAACCCTGCAGAAATGATAAATAAAGTTGAGGTCAATGAACGCTGCTGATGATGTGTGTGATATTGCCTGTCAGACTGACACAAGAACAACATCTGTCCATCTGGATGTTCAGAAGGCTGTTATTACTCCTTCCCTCATTTAATTCTAACTAATTAGCTTTATAAAACAACTAATAGTCCATAATTATGATATGTCGGTATTTTAATAAAGACATCAAGCGACAATAAATTGTGTGTGGAATTATACGCTTTAACATCTTTGGTTTTGTCCTCGTGAATCGACACACGTTCCACCACTGCATAGATCCTTTCAACATCTTTATTCTTTAAATTGAACACAAATACGTCAAATATTTCAGACAGTGCTCGGGTAAAGGGTGTAAAAACACAATCGGATTGAATACTCAAAAACAAAAATCTATTAAGACACATGTACATGTACATTGTTCAAAAGATGGTACACTGAGGCTTTGTGTGGATTATACAACATAATTCTAAGACCAAGAAAGATGCATAAGTGCTTCCTAGAATCGATGAGTCTCTGAATGCATTGTCAGGGTCCAAATGGTTTTCCACTCTCGACTTAGCGAATGGGTACAATCAAGCGCCTGTGGCTGAGGCAGATTGCCCTTAGACACTGTTTTGTACACGTTTGGATTATTTGAATTTAATCGTATGCCTTTTGGCCTGAGTAACGGACCGAGTACTTTTCAGAGACTCATGGAGTGCGTATTTGGAGAACAGAGTTTCCAGTCCGTGTTGTAATATCTGAACGATGTGATTGTTACGATTGTTATGATGTGACATTAAGTTATTCCCGTTTCTCACAACTAACCATTACTAAACATTTTTAATGATGGTTGGTAATTTGAGAAAGTATGTTTGTGAAATTGGGAGTGCATATTTGGGAATTTGGGACGAGATGTTTGGTGATTTGGACAGCATATTTGCTGATTTGGACAGCATATTTGGTGATTTGGGACAGCATGTTTGGTGATTTGGACAGGATATTTGGTGATTTGGGACAGCATGTTTGGTGATTGGGGACAGCATATTTGGTGATTTGGGACAGCATGTTTGGTGATTTGGACAGCATATTTGGTGATTTGGGACAGCATGTTTGGTGATTTGGACAGCATATTTGGTGATTTGGGACAGCATGTTTGGTGATTGGGGACAGCATATTTGGTGATTTGGACAGCATATTTGGTGATTTGGGACAGCATATTTGGTGATTTGGGACAGCATGTTTGGTGATTTGGACAGCATGTTTGGTGATTTGGGACAGCATATTTGGTGATTTGGACAGCATGTTTGGTGATTTGGACAGCATGTTTGGTGATTTGGGACAGCATATTTGGTGATTTGGGACAGCATGTTTGGTGATTTGGGACAGCATGTTTGGTGATTTGGGACAGCATATTTGGTGATTTGGACAGCATGTTTGGTGATTTGGACAGCATATTTGGTGATTTGGACAGCATATTTGGTGATTTGGGACAGCATGTTTGGTGATTTGGGACAGCATGTTTGGTGATTTGGGACAGCATATTTGGTGATTTGGACAGCATGTTTGGTGATTTGGACAGCATATTTGGTGATTTGGACAGCATGTTTGGTGATTTGGACAGCATGTTTGGTGATTTGGGACAGCATATTTGGTGATTTGGACAGCATATTTGGTGATTTGGACAGCATATTTGGCGATTTGGGACAGCATATTTGGTGATTTGGGACAGCATGTTTGGTGATTTGGGACAGCATATTTGGTGATTTGGACAGCATGTTTGGTGATTTGGACAGCATATTTGGTGATTTGGACAGCATGTTTGGTGATTTGGACAGCATGTTTGGTGATTTGGGACAGCATATTTGGTGATTTGGGACAGCATGTTTGGTGATTTGGGACAGCATGTTTGGTGATTTGGGACAGCATATTTGGTGATTTGGACAGCATGTTTGGTGATTTGGGACAGCATGTTTGGTGATTTGGACAGCATATTTGGTGATTTGGACAGCATGTTTGGTGATTTGGACAGCATATTTGGTGATTTGGACAGCATGTTTGGTGATTTGGACAGCATGTTTGGTGATTTGGGACAGCATATTTGGTGATTTGGGACAGCATGTTTGGTGATTTGGGACAGCATGTTTGGTGATTTGGGACAGCATATTTGGTGATTTGGACAGCATGTTTGGTGATTTGGACAGCATGTTTGGTGATTTGGACAGCATATTTGGTGATTTGGACAGCATTTTTGCTGATTTGGACAGCATGTTTGGTGATTTGGACAGCATATTTGGTGATTTGGACAGCATGTTTGGTGATTTGGACAGCATGTTTGGTGATTTGGACAGCATGTTTGGTGATTTGGACAGCATGTTTGGTGATTTGGACAGCATTTTTGCTGATTTGGACAGCATGTTTGGTGATTTGGACAGCATGTTTGGTGATTTGGACAGCATGTTTGGTGATTTGGACAGCATGTTTGGTGATTTGGGCAGCATATTTGGTGATTGGGGAAAGCATATTTGGTGATTTGGACAGCATATTTGGTGATTTTCACAGCATGTTTGGTGATTATCACAGCATGTTTGGTGATTTGGACGGCATATTTGCTGATTATCACAGCATATTTGGTGATTTGGGACAGCATGTTTGGTGATTTGGACAGCATATTTGGAGATTTGGGACAGCATATTTGGTGATTGGGGACAGTGTTTGGTGATTTGGACAGCATATTTGGTGATTGGGGACAGCATATTTGGTGATTTGGACAGCATATTTGGTGATTTGGACAGCATATTTGGTGATTTGGGACAGCATATTTGGTGATTGGGGACAGTGTTTGGTGATTTGGACAGCATATTTGGTGATTGGGGACAGCATATTTGCTGATTTGGACAGCATATTTGGTGATTTGGACAGCATATTTGGTGATTGGGGACAGTGTTTGGTGATTTGGACAGCATATTTGGTGAATGGGGACAGCATATTTGCTGATTTGGACAGCATATTTGGTGATTTGGACAGCATATTTGCTGATTTGGACAGCATGTTTGGTGATTTGGACAGCATGTTTGGTGATTTGGGACAGCATATTTGGTGATTTGGACAGCATATTTGGTGATTTGTGACCGATTTGCTGATTTGGACAGCATATTTGGTGATTATCACAGCATGTTTGGTGATTTGGGACAGCATAGTTGGTGATTTGGACAGCATATTTGGTGATTTTCACAGCATATTTGCTGATTTGGGACAGCATATTTGGTGATTTGGGACAGCATATTTGGTGATTTGGGACAGCATATTTGGTGATTTGGACAGCATATTTGGTGATTTGGGACAGCATATTTGGTGATTGGGGACAGCATATTTGGTGATTTGGACAGCATATTTGCTGATTTGGACAGCATGTTTGGTGATTTGGACAGCATGTTTGGTGATTGGGGAAAGCATATTTGGTGATTTGGACAGCATGTTTGGTGATTTGGACAGCATATTTGGTGATTTTCACAGCATGTTTGGTGATTTGGACAGCATATTTGGTGATTTGGAAAGCATATTTGGTGATTTGGGACGGCATGTTTGGTGATTATCACAGCATGTTTGGTGATTTGGACAGCATATTTGCTGATTATCACAGCATATTTGGTGATTTGGGACAGCATGTTTGGTGATTTGGACAGCATATTTGGCGATTTGGGACAGCATGTTTGGTGATTTGGACAGCATATTTGCTGATTATCACAGCATATTTGGTGATTTGGGACAGCATAGTTGGTGATTTGGACAGCATATTTGGTGATTTGGACAGCATATTTGTTGATTGGGGACAGTGTTTGGTGATTTGGACAGCATATTTGGTGATTTGGACAGCATAGTTGGTGATTTAGACAGCATATTTGGTGATTTGGACAGCATATTTGGTGATTTGGACAGCATATTTGGTGATTTGGACAGCATATTTGTTGATTGGGGACAGTGTTTGGTGATTTGGACAGCATATTTGGTGATTGGGGACAGCATATTTGCTGATTTGGACAGCATATTTGGTGATTTGGACAGCATATTTGCTGATTTGCACAGTATATTTGGTGATTTGGACAGCATATTTGGTGATTTGGGACCGATTTGCTGATTTGGACAGCATATTTGGTGATTATCACAGCATGTTTGTTGATTTGGGACAGCATAGTTGGTGATTTGTACAGCATATTTGGTGATTTTCACAGCATATTTGCTGATTTGGGACTGCATATTTGGTGATTTGGGACAGCATATTTGGTGATTTGGGACAGCATATTTGGTGATTTGGGACAGCATATTTGGTGATTGGGGACAGCATATTTGGTGATTTGGGACAGCATATTTGCTGATTTGGACAGCATGTTTGGTGATTTGGACAGCATGTTTGGTGATTTGGACAGCATGTTTGGTGATTTGGACAGCATGTTTGGTGATTTGGACAGCATGTTTGGTGATTTGGACAGCATATTTGGTGATTGGGGAAAGCATATTTGGTGATTTGGACAGCATATTTGGTGATTTTCACAGCATGTTTGGTGATTTGGGCAGCATGTTTGGTGATTGGGGACAGCATATTTGGTGATTTGGACAGCATATTTGGTGATTTGGACAGCATATTTGGTGATTTGGACAGCATATTTGGTGATTTGGACAGCATATTTGGTGATTGGGGACAGTGTTTGGTGATTTGGACAGCATATTTGGTGATTGGGGACAGCATATTTGCTGATTTGGACAGTATATTTGGTGATTTGGACAGCATATTTGGTGATTTGGACAGCATATTTGGTGATTTGGACAGCATATTTGGTGATTTGGACAGCATATTTGGTGATTGGGGACAGTGTTTGGTGATTTGGACAGCATATTTGGTGATTTGCACAGCATATTTGCTGATTTGGACAGTATATTTGGTGATTTGGACAGCATATTTGGTGATTGGGGACAGCATATTTGGTGATTTGGGACAGCATATTTGCTGATTTGGACAGCATATTTGGTGATTTGGACAGCATGTTTGGTGATTTGGACAGCATGTTTGGTGATTTGGGACAGCATATTCGCTGATTTGGACAGCATGTTTGGTGATTTGGACAGCATATTTGCTGATTATCACAGCATATTTGGTGATTTGGGACAGCATGTTTGGTGATTTGGGCAGCATATTTGGTGATTTGGACAGCATAGTTGGTGATTTAGACAGCACATTTGGTGATTTGGACAGCATATTTGGTGATTTGGGACAGCATATTTGGTGATTTGGACAGCATGTTTGGTGATTTGGGACAGCATATTTGGTGATTTGGACAGCATATTTGGTGATTGGGGACAGTGTTTGGTGATTTGGACAGCATATTTGGTGAATGGGGACAGCATATTTGGTGATTTGGACAGCATATTTGGTGATTTGGACAGCATATTTGCTGATTTGCACAGTATATTTGGTGATTTGGACAGCATATTTGGTGATTTGTGACCGATTTGCTGATTTGGACAGCATATTTGGTGATTATCACAGCATGTTTGGTGATTTGGGACAGCATAGTTGGTGATTTGGACAGCATATTTGGTGATTTTCACAGCATATTTGCTGATTTGGGACAGCATATTTGGTGATTTGGGACAGCATATTTGGTGATTTGGACAGCATATTTGGTGATTTGGACAGCATATTTGGTGATTTGGACAGCATGTTTGGTGATTTGGACAGCATATTTGGTGATTGGGGACAGCATATTTGGTGATTTGGACAGCATATTTGCTGATTTGGACAGCATGTTTGGTGATTTGGACAGCATGTTTGGTGATTGGGGAAAGCATATTTGGTGATTTGGACAGCATGTTTGGTGATTTGGGCAGCATATTTGGTGATTGGGGAAAGCATATTTGGTGATTTGGACAGCATATTTGGTGATTTTCACAGCATGTTTGGTGATTTGGACAGCATATTTGGTGATTTGGACAGCATATTTGGTGATTTGGACAGCATATTTGGTGATTTGGACAGCATATTTGGTGATTTGCACAGCATATTTGCTGATTTGGACAGTATATTTGGTGATTTGGACAGCATATTTGGTGATTGGGGACCGCATGTTTGGTGATTGGGGACCGCATATTTGGTGATTTGGACAGCATATTTGCTGATTATCACAGCATATTTGGTGATTTGGGACAGCATAGTTGGTGATTTGGACAGCATATTTGGTGATTTGGACAGCATATTTGTTGATTGGGGACAGTGTTTGGTGATTTGGACAGCATATTTGGTGATTTGGACAGCATAGTTGGTGATTTAGAAAGCATATTTGGTGATTTGGACAGCATATTTGGTGATTTGGACAGCATATTTGGTGATTTGGACAGCATATTTGTTGATTGGGGACAGTGTTTGGTGATTTGGACAGCATATTTGGTGATTGGGGACAGCATATTTGCTGATTTGGACAGCATATTTGGTGATTTGGACAGCATATTTGCTGATTTGCACAGTATATTTGGTGATTTGGACAGCATATTTGGTGATTTGGGACCGATTTGCTGATTTGGACAGCATATTTGGTGATTATCACAGCATGTTTGTTGATTTGGGACAGCATAGTTGGTGATTTGTACAGCATATTTGGTGATTTTCACAGCATATTTGCTGATTTGGGACTGCATATTTGGTGATTTGGGACAGCATATTTGGTGATTTGGGACAGCATATTTGGTGATTTGGACAGCATATTTGGTGATTTGGGACAGCATATTTGGTGATTTGGACAGCATATTTGGTGATTGGGGACAGCATATTTGGTGATTTGGGACAGCATATTTGCTGATTTGGACAGCATGTTTGGTGATTTGGACAGCATGTTTGGTGATTTGGACAGCATGTTTGGTGATTTGGACAGCATGTTTGGTGATTTGGACAGCATGTTTGGTGATTTGGACAGCATATTTGGTGATTGGGGAAAGCATATTTGGTGATTTGGACAGCATATTTGGTGATTTTCACAGCATGTTTGGTGATTTGGGCAGCATGTTTGGTGATTGGGGACAGCATATTTGGTGATTTGGACAGCATATTTGGTGATTTGGACAGCATATTTGGTGATTTGGACAGCATATTTGGTGATTTGGACAGCATATTTGGTGATTGGGGACAGTGTTTGGTGATTTGGACAGCATATTTGGTGATTGGGGACAGCATATTTGCTGATTTGGACAGTATATTTGGTGATTTGGACAGCATATTTGGTGATTTGGACAGCATATTTGGTGATTTGGACAGCATATTTGGTGATTTGGACAGCATATTTGGTGATTGGGGACAGTGTTTGGTGATTTGGACAGCATATTTGGTGATTTGCACAGCATATTTGCTGATTTGGACAGTATATTTGGTGATTTGGACAGCATATTTGGTGATTGGGGACAGCATATTTGGTGATTTGGGACAGCATATTTGCTGATTTGGACAGCATATTTGGTGATTTGGACAGCATGTTTGGTGATTTGGACAGCATGTTTGGTGATTTGGGACAGCATATTTGGTGATTTGGGACAGCATATTTGCTGATTTGGACAGCATATTTGGTGATTTGGACAGCATGTTTGGTGATTTGGACAGCATGTTTGGTGATTTGGGACAGCATATTTGGTGATTTGGGACAGCATATTTGCTGATTTGGACAGCATATTTGGTGATTTGCACAGCATATTTGCTGATTTGGACAGTATATTTGGTGATTTGGACAGCATATTTGGTGATTGGGGACAGCATATTTGGTGATTTGGGACAGCATATTTGCTGATTTGGACAGCATATTTGGTGATTTGGACAGCATGTTTGGTGATTTGGACAGCATGTTTGGTGATTTGGGACAGCATATTCGCTGATTTGGACAGCATGTTTGGTGATTTGGACAGCATATTTGCTGATTATCACAGCATATTTGGTGATTTGGGACAGCATGTTTGGTGATTTGGACAGCATGTTTGGTGATTTGGGACAGCATATTTGGTGATTTGGACAGCATATTTGGTGATTGGGGACAGTGTTTGGTGATTTGGACAGCATATTTGGTGAATGGGGACAGCATATTTGCTGATTTGGACAGCATATTTGGTGATTTGGACAGCATATTTGGTGATTTGGACAGCATATTTGGTGATTTGTGACCGATTTGCTGATTTGGACAGCATATTTGGTGATTATCACAGCATGTTTGGTGATTTGGGACAGCATAGTTGGTGATTTGGACAGCATATTTGGTGATTTTCACAGCATATTTGCTGATTTGGGACAGCATATTTGGTGATTTGGGACAGCATGTTTGGTGATTTGGACAGCATGTTTGGTGATTTGGACAGCATATTTGGTGATTGGGGACAGCATATTTGGTGATTTGGACAGCATATTTGCTGATTTGGACAGCATGTTTGGTGATTTGGACAGCATGTTTGGTGATTGGGGAAAGCATATTTGGTGATTTGGACAGCATGTTTGGTGATTTGGACAGCATGTTTGGTGATTTGGGCAGCATATTTGGTGATTGGGGAAAGCATATTTGGTGATTTGGACAGCATATTTGGTGATTTTCACAGCATGTTTGGTGATTTGGACAGCATATTTGGTGATTTGGACAGCATATTTGGTGATTTGGACAGCATATTTGGTGATTTGGACAGCATATTTGGTGATTTGCACAGCATATTTGCTGATTTGGACAGTATATTTGGTGATTTGGACAGCATATTTGGTGATTGGGGACAGCATATTTGGTGATTTGGGACAGCATATTTGCTGATTTGGACAGCATATTTGGTGATTTGGACAGCATGTTTGGTGATTTGGACAGCATATTTGGTGATTTGGACAGCATATTCGCTGATTTGGACAGCATGTTTGGTGATTTGTACAGCATATTTGCTGATTATCACAGCATATTTGGTGATTTGGGACAGCATAGTTGGTGATTTGGACAGCATATTTGGTGATTTGGACAGCATATTTGTTGATTGGGGACAGTGTTTGGTGATTTGGACAGCATATTTGGTGATTTGGACAGCATAGTTGGTGATTTAGAAAGCATATTTGGTGATTTGGACAGCATATTTGGTGATTTGGACAGCATATTTGGTGATTTGGACAGCATATTTGTTGATTGGGGACAGTGTTTGGTGATTTGGACAGCATATTTGGTGATTGGGGACAGCATATTTGCTGATTTGGACAGCATATTTGGTGATTTGGACAGCATATTTGCTGATTTGCACAGTATATTTGGTGATTTGGACAGCATATTTGGTGATTTGGGACCGATTTGCTGATTTGGACAGCATATTTGGTGATTATCACAGCATGTTTGTTGATTTGGGACAGCATAGTTGGTGATTTGTACAGCATATTTGGTGATTTTCACAGCATATTTGCTGATTTGGGACTGCATATTTGGTGATTTGGGACAGCATATTTGGTGATTTGGGACAGCATATTTGGTGATTTGGACAGCATATTTGGTGATTTGGGACAGCATATTTGGTGATTTGGACAGCATATTTGGTGATTGGGGACAGCATATTTGGTGATTTGGGACAGCATATTTGCTGATTTGGACAGCATGTTTGGTGATTTGGACAGCATGTTTGGTGATTTGGACAGCATGTTTGGTGATTTGGACAGCATATTTGGTGATTGGGGAAAGCATATTTGGTGATTTGGACAGCATATTTGGTGATTTTCACAGCATGTTTGGTGATTTGGGCAGCATGTTTGGTGATTGGGGACAGCATATTTGGTGATTTGGACAGCATATTTGGTGATTTGGACAGCATATTTGGTGATTTGGACAGCATATTTGGTGATTGGGGACAGTGTTTGGTGATTTGGACAGCATATTTGGTGATTGGGGACAGCATATTTGCTGATTTGGACAGTATATTTGGTGATTTGGACAGCATATTTGGTGATTTGGACAGCATATTTGGTGATTTGGACAGCATATTTGGTGATTTGGACAGCATATTTGGTGATTGGGGACAGTGTTTGGTGATTTGGACAGCATATTTGGTGATTTGCACAGCATATTTGCTGATTTGGACAGTATATTTGGTGATTTGGACAGCATATTCGGTGATTGGGGACAGCATATTTGGTGATTTGGGACAGCATATTTGCTGATTTGGACAGCATATTTGGTGATTTGGACAGCATGTTTGGTGATTTGGACAGCATGTTTGGTGATTTGGACAGCATATTTGCTGATTATCACAGCATATTTGGTGATTTGGGACAGCATGTTTGGTGATTTGGGCAGCATATTTGGTGATTTGGACAGCATAGTTGGTGATTTAGACAGCACATTTGGTGATTTGGACAGCATATTTGGTGATTTGGGACAGCATATTTGGTGATTTGGACAGCATGTTTGGTGATTTGGACAGCATATTTGGTGATTTGGACAGCATATTTGCTGAGTTGGACAGCATATTTGGTGATTTGGACAGCATGTTCGGTGATTTGGACAGCATGTTTGGTGATTTGGACAGCATGTTTGGTGATTTGGACAGCATATTTGCTGATTATCACAGCATATTTGGTGATTTGGGACAGCATGTTTGGTGATTTGGGCAGCATATTTGGTGATTTGGACAGCATAGTTGGTGATTTAGACAGCACATTTGGTGATTTGGACAGCATATTTGGTGATTTGGGACAGCATATTTGGTGATTTGGACAGCATGTTTGGTGATTTGGACAGCATATTTGGTGATTTGGACAGCATATTTGCTGAGTTGGACAGCATATTTGGTGATTTGGACAGCATGTTCGGTGATTTGGACAGCATGTTTGGTGATTTGGACAGCATATTTGGTGATTTGGGACCGATTTGCTGATTTGGACAGCATATTTGGTGATTATCACAGCATATTTGCTGATTTGGGACTGCATATTTGCTGATTTGGGACTGCATATTTGGTGATTTGGACAGCATATTTGGTGATTTGGGACAGCATATTTGGTGATTTGGACAGCATATTTGGTGATTTGGGACAGCATATTTGGTGATTTGGACAGCATATTTGGTGATTGGGGACAGCATATTTGGTGATTTGGACAGCATATTTGCTGATTTGGACAGCATGTTTGGTGATTTGGACAGCATGTTTGGTGATTTGGACAGCATGTTTGGTGATTTGGACAGCATGTTTGGTGATTTGGACAGCATGTTTGGTGATTTGGACAGCATATTTGGTGATTGGGGAAAGCATATTTGGTGATTTGGACAGCATATTTGGTGATTTTCACAGCATGTTTGGTGATTTGGGCAGCATGTTTGGTGATTGGGGACAGCATATTTGGTGATTTGGACAGCATATTTGGTGATTTGGACAGCATATTTGGTGATTTGGACAGCATATTTGGTGATTGGGGACAGTGTTTGGTGATTTGGACAGCATATTTGGTGATTGGGGACAGCATATTTGCTGATTTGGACAGTATATTTGGTGATTTGGACAGCATATTTGGTGATTTGGACAGCATATTTGGTGATTTGGACAGCATATTTGGTGATTGGGGACAGTGTTTGGTGATTTGGACAGCATATTTGGTGATTTGCACAGCATATTTGCTGATTTGGACAGTATATTTGGTGATTTGGACAGCATATTTGGTGATTGGGGACAGCATATTTGGTGATTTGGGACAGCATATTTGCTGATTTGGACAGCATATTTGGTGATTTGGACAGCATGTTTGGTGATTTGGACAGCATGTTTGGTGATTTGGGACAGCATATTCGCTGATTTGGACAGCATGTTTGGTGATTTGGACAGCATATTTGCTGATTATCACAGCATATTTGGTGATTTGGGACAGCATGTTTGGTGATTTGGGCAGCATATTTGGTGATTTGGACAGCATAGTTGGTGATTTAGACAGCACATTTGGTGATTTGGACAGCATATTTGGTGATTTGGGACAGCATATTTGGTGATTTGGACAGCATAGTTGGTGATTTAGACAGCACATTTGGTGATTTGGACAGCATATTTGCTGAGTTGGACAGCATATTTGGTGATTTGGACAGCATGTTCGGTGATTTGGACAGCATGTTTGGTGATTTGGACAGCATATTTGGTGATTTGGGACCGATTTGCTGATTTGGACAGCATATTTGGTGATTATCACAGCATGTTTGTTGATTTGGGACAGCATAGTTGGTGATTTGGACAGCATGTTTGGTGATTTTCACAGCATATTTGCTGATTTGGGACTGCATATTTGCTGATTTGGGACTGCATATTTGGTGATTTGGGACAGCATATTTGGTGATTTGGGACAGCATATTTGGTGATTTGGACAGCATATTTGGTGATTGGGGACAGCATATTTGGTGATTTGGGACAGCATATTTGCTGATTTGGACAGCATGTTTGGTGATTTGGACAGCATGTTTGGTGATTTGGACAGCATGTTTGGTGATTTGGACAGCATATTTGCTGAGTTGGACAGCATATTTGGTGATTTGGACAGCATGTTTGGTGATTTGGACAGCATATTTGGTGATTGGGGAAAGCATATTTGGTGATTTGGACAGCATATTTGGTGATTGGGGAAAGCATATTTGGTGATTTGGACAGCATATTTGGTGATTGGGGAAAGCATATTTGGTGATTTGGACAGCATTTTTGGTGATTTTCACAGCATATTTGGTGATTTGGGACAGCATGTTTGGTGATTTGGACAGCATATTTGGTGATTGGGGAAAGCATATTTGGTGATTTGGGCAGCATATTTGGTGATTGGGGAAAGCATATTTGGTGATTTGGACAGCATATTTGGTGATTGGGGAAAGCATATTTGGTGATTTGGACAGCATATTTGGTGATTGGGGAAAGCATATTTGGTGATTTGGACAGCATTTTTGGTGATTTTCACAGCATATTTGGTGATTTGGGACAGCATGTTTGGTGATTTGGACAGCATGTTTGGTGATTTGGGCAGCATATTTGGTGATTGGGGAAAGCATATTTGGTGATTTGGACAGCATATTTGGTGATTTTCACAGCATGTTTGGTGATTTGGGCAGCATGTTTGGTGATTGGGGACAGCATATTTGGTGATTTGGACAGCATATTTGGTGATTTGGACAGCATATTTGGTGATTTGGGACGGCATGTTTGGTGATTATCACAGCATGTTTGGTGATTTGGACAGCATATTTGCTGATTATCACAGCATATTTGGTGATTTGGGACAGCATGTTTGGTGATTTGGACAGCATATTTGGAGATTTGGACAGCATAGTTGGTGATTTAGACAGCATATTTGGTGATTTGGACAGCATATTTGGTGATTTTCACAGCATATTTGGTGATTTGGGACAGCATGTTTGGTGATTTGGACAGCATAGTTGGTGATTTAGACAGCATATTTGGTGATTTGGACAGCATATTTGGTGATTTTCACAGCATATTTGGTGATTTGGGACAGCATGTTTGGTGATTTAGACAGCATATTTGGTGATTTGGACAGCATATTTGGTGATTTTCACAGCATATTTGCTGATTTGGGACAGCATATTTGGTGATTTGGACAGCATATTTGGTGATTTGGGACAGCATGTTTGGTGATTTGGACAGCATGTTTGGTGATTTGGACAGCATGTTTGGTGATTTGGACAGCATTTTTGGTGATTTGGACAGCATATTTGCTGATTTGGACAGCATATTTGGAGATTTGGACAGCATAGTTGGTGATTTAGACAGCATATTTGGTGATTTGGACAGCATATTTGGTGATTTTCACAGCATATTTGGTGATTTGGGACAGCATGTTTGGTGATTTAGACAGCATATTTGGTGATTTGGACAGCATATTTGGTGATTTTCACAGCATATTTGCTGATTTGGGACAGCATGTTTGGTGATTTGGACAGCATGTTTGGTGATTTGGACAGCATGTTTGGTGATTTGGACAGCATTTTTGGTGATTTGGACAGCATATTTGCTGATTTGGACAGCATATTTGGTGATTTGGACAGCATATTTGGTGATTTGGACAGCATATTTGGTGATTTGGGACAGCATATTTGGTGATTTGGACAGCATGTTTGGTGATTTGGACAGCATATTTGGTGATTTGGACAGCATATTTGGTGATTTGGGACAGCATGTTTGGTGATTTGGGACAGCATGTTTGGTGATTTGGACAGCATGTTTGGTGATTTGGACAGCATGTTTGGTGATTTGGACAGCATGTTTGGTGATTTAGACAGCATATTTGGTGATTTGGGCAGCATATTTGGTGATTGGGGAAAGCATATTTCGTGATTTGGACAGCATATTTGGTTATTTTCACAGCATGTTTGGTGATTTGGGCAGCATGTTTGGTGATTTGGACAGCATGTTTGGTGATTTGGACAGCATTTTTGCTGATTTGGACAGCATGTTTGGTGATTTGGACAGCATGTTTGGTGATTTGGACAGCATGTTTGGTGATTTGGACAGCATGTTTGGTGATTTGGGCAGCATATTTGGTGATTGGGGAAAGCATATTTGGTGACTTGGACAGCATATTTGGTTATTTTCACAGCATGTTTGGTGATTTGGGCAGCATGTTTGGTGATTTGGACAGCATGTTTGGTGATTTGGACAGCATTTTTGCTGATTTGGACAGCATGTTTGGTGATTTGGACAGCATGTTTGGTGATTTGGACAGCATGTTTGGTGATTTGGACAGCATGTTTGGTGATTTTCACAGCATGTTTGGTGATTTTCACAGCATGTTTGGTGATTTGGACAGCATGTTTGGTGATTTGGACAGCATTTTTGCTGATTTGGACAGCATGTTTGGTGATTTGGACAGCATATTTGGTGATTTGGACAGCATGTTTTGTGATTTGGACAGCATGTTTGGTGATTTGGGCAGCATATTTGGTGATTGGGGAAAGCATATTTGGTGATTTGGACAGCATATTTGGTGATTTTCACAGCATGTTTGGTGATTTGGACAGCATATTTGGTGATTTGGACGGCATATTTGGTGATTTGGACAGCATATTTGGTGATTTGGAAAGCATATTTGGTGATTTGGGACGGCATATTTGGTGATTTGGACAGCATAGTTGGTGATTTGGACAGCATATTTGGTGATTTGGACAGCATATTTGGTGATTTGGACAGCATATTTGGTGATTTGGACAGCATAGTTGGTGATTTGGACAGCATATTTGGTGATTTGGACAGCATATTTGGTGATTTGGACAGCATATTTGGTGATTTGGACAGCATATTTGGTGATTTGGACAGCATATTTGGTGATTTGGACAGCATATTTGGTGATTTGGACAGCATATTTGGTGATTGGGGACAGTGTTTGGTTATTTGGACAGCATATTTGGTGATTGGGGACAGCATATTTGCTGATTTGGACAGCATATTTGGTGATTTGCACAGCATATTTGGTGATTTGGACAGTATATTTGGTGATTTGGACAGCATATTTGGTGATTTGGGCAGCATGTTTGGTGATTTGGACAGCATGTTTGGTGATTTGGACAGCATGTTTGGTGATTTGGACAGCATATTTGCTGATTTGGACAGCATATTTGCTGATTTGGACAGCATATGGTGATTTGGACAGCATATTTACTGATTGGGGACAGCATATTTGGTGATTTGGGACCGATTTGCTGATTTGGACAGCATATTTGGTGATTATCACAGCATGTTTGGTGATTTGGGACAGCATATTTGGTGATTTGGACAGCATGTTTGGTGATTTGGGACAGCATATTTGGTGATTTGGACAGCATATTTGGTGATTTGGACAGCATGTTTGGTGATTTGGGACAGCATATTTGGTGATTTGGACAGCATATTTGCTGATTTGGACAGCATATGGTGATTTGGACAGCATATTTGCTGATTGGGGACACTGGTGATTTGGACAGCATATTTGTTGATTTGGGACCGATTTGCTGATTTGGACAGCATATTTGGTGATTTGGGACAGCATATTTGGTGATTTGGACAGCATATTTGCTGATTTGGACAGCATATGGTGATTTGGACAGCATATTTGCTGATTGGGGACACTGGTGATTTGGACAGCATATTTGTTGATTTGGGACCGATTTGCTGATTTGGACAGCATATTTGGTGATTTGGGACAGCATATTTGTTGATTTGGGACAGCATATTTGGTGATTTGGGACCGATTTGCTGATTTGGACAGCATATTTGGTGATTATCACAGCATATTTGGTGATTTGGGACAGATTTGCTGATTTGGACAGCATATTTGGTGATTATCACAGCATGTTTGGTGATTTGGGACAGCATATTTGGTGATTGGGGACAGCATATTTGGTGATTTGGACAGCATATTTGGTGATTGGGGACAGCATGTTTGGTGATTTGGGACAGCATGTTTGGTGATTTGGACAGCATGTTTGGTGATTTGGGACAGCATATTTGGTGATTGGGGACAGCATGTTTGGTGATTTGGGACAGCATGTTTGGTGATTATCACAGCATGTTTGGTGATTTGGACAGCATGTTTGGTGATTTGGGACAGCATATTTGGTGATTTGGGACAGCATGTTTGGTGATTATCACAGCATGTTTGGTGATTTGGGACAGCATATTTGGTGATTGGGGACAGCATGTTTGGTGATTTGGACAGCATGTTTGGTGATTTGGACAGCATATTTGGTGATTGGGGACAGCATGTTTGGTGATTTGGGACAGCATGTTTGGTGATTATCACAGCATGTTTGGTGATTTGGGACAGCATATTTGGTGATTGGGGACAGCATATTTGGTGATTTGGACAGCATATTTGGTGATTGGGGACAGCATATTTGGTGATTTGGGACAGCATATTTGCTGATTTGGACAGCATGTTTGGTGATTTGGACAGCATGTTTGGTGATTTGGACAGCATATTTGGTGATTTGGGACAGCATATTTGGTGATTTGGACAGCATGTTTGGTGATTTGGGACAGCATATTTGGTGATTGGGGACAGCATATTTGGTGATTTGGACAGCATATTTGGTGATTGGGGACAGCATGTTTGGTGATTTGGGACAGCATGTTTGGTGATTTGGACAGCATGTTTGGTGATTTGGGACAGCATATTTGGTGATTGGGGACAGCATATTTGGTGATTGGGGACAGCATATTTGGTGATTTGGACAGCATATTTGGTGATTTGGGACAGCATATTTGGTGATTTGGGACAGCATATTTGCTGATTTGGACAGCATGTTTGGTGATTTGGACAGCATGTTTGGTGATTTGGACAGCATATTTGGTGATTTGGGACAGCATATTTGGTGATTTGGACAGCATGTTTGGTGATTTGGGACAGCATATTTGGTGATTGGGGACAGCATATTTGGTGATTTGGACAGCATATTTGGTGATTGGGGACAGCATGTTTGGTGATTTGGGACAGCATGTTTGGTGATTTGGACAGCATGTTTGGTGATTTGGGACAGCATATTTGGTGATTGGGGACAGCATATTTGGTGATTTGGACAGCATATTTGGTGATTGGGGACAGCATGTTTGGTGATTTGGGACAGCATGTTTGGTGATTTGGACAGCATGTTTGGTGATTTGGACAGCATGTTTGGTGATTTGGACAGCATATTTGCTGAGTTGGACAGCATATTTGGTGATTTGGACAGCATGTTTGGTGATTTGGACAGCATGTTTGGTGATTGGGGACAGCATATTTGGTGATTTGGACAGCATATTTGGTGATTGGGGACAGCATGTTTGGTGATTTGGGACAGCATGTTTGGTGATTTGGACAGCATGTTTGGTGATTTGGACAGCATGTTTGGTGATTTGGACAGCATATTTGCTGAGTTGGACAGCATATTTGGTGATTTGGACAGCATGTTTGGTGATTTGGACAGCATGTTTGGTGATTTGGACAGCATATTTGGTGATTGGGGAAAGCATATTTGGTGATTTGGACAGCATATTTGGTGATTGGGGAAAGCATATTTGGTGATTTGGGCAGCATATTTGGTGATTGGGGAAAGCATATTTGGTGATTTGGACAGCATATTTGGTGATTTTCACAGCATGTTTGGTGATTTGGACAGCATATTTGCTGATTATCACAGCATATTTGGTGATTTGGGACAGCATGTTTGGTGATTTGGACAGCATATTTGGAGATTTGGACCGCATAGTTGGTGATTTAGACAGCATATTTGGTGATTTGGACAGCATATTTGGTGATTTTCACAGCATATTTGCTGATTTGGGACAGCATATTTGGTGATTTGGACAGCATATTTGGTGATTTGGACAGCATATTTGGTGATTTTCACAGCATATTTGCTGATTTGGGACAGCATATTTGGTGATTTGGACAGCATATTTGGTGATTTGGACAGCATATTTGGTGATTTGGGACAGCATATTTGGTGATTTGGGACAGCATATTTGCTGATTTGGACAGCATATTTGGTGATTTGGGCAGCATATTTGGTGATTTGGGACAGCATATTTGCTGATTTGGACAGCATATTTGGTGATTTGGACAGCATATTTGGTGATTTGGACAGCATATTTGGTGATTTGGGACAGCATGTTTGGTGATTTGGACAGCATGTTTGGTGATTTGGACAGCATTTTTGGTGATTTGGACAGCATATTTGCTGATTTGGACAGCATATTTGGTGATTTGGACAGCATATTTGGTGATTTGGACAGCATGTTTGGTGATTTTGGACAGCATATTTGGTGATTTGGACAGCATATTTGGTGATTTGGACAGCATATTTGGTGATTTGGACAGCATATTTGGTGATTTGGGACAGCATATTTGGTGATTTGGGACAGCATATTTGGTGATTTGGACAGCATGTTTGGTGATTTGGACAGCATGTTTGGTGATTTGGACAGCATATTTGCTGATTTGGGACAGCATATTTGGTGATTTGGGACAGCATATTTGGTGATTTGGACAGCATGTTTGGTGATTTGGACAGCATGTTTGGTGATTTGGGCAGCATATTTGGTGATTGGGGAAAGCATATTTGGTGATTTGGACAGCTTATTTGGTGATTTTCACAGCATGTTAGGTGATTTGGGCAGCATGTTTGGTGATTTGGGCAGCATATTTGGTGATTGGGGAAAGCATATTTGGTGACTTGGACAGCATATTTGGTGATTTTCACAGCATATTTGGTGATTTGGGCAGCATGTTTGGTGATTTGGACAGCATTTTTGCTGATTTGGACAGTATATTTGGTGATTTGGACAGCATGTTTGGTGATTTGGACAGCATGTTTGGTGATTTGGACAGCATTTTTGCTGATTTGGACAGCATGTTTGGTGATTTGGACAGCATGTTTGGTGATTTGGACAGCATGTTTGGTGATTTGGACAGCATGTTTGGTGATTTTCACAGCATGTTTGGTGATTTTCACAGCATGTTTGGTGATTTGGACAGCATGTTTGGTGATTTGGACAGCATTTTTGCTGATTTGGACAGCATGTTTGGTGATTTGGACAGCATATTTGGTGATTTGGACAGCATGTTTTGTGATTTGGACAGCATGTTTGGTGATTTGGGCAGCATATTTGGTGATTGGGGAAAGCATATTTGGTGATTTGGACAGCATATTTGGTGATTTTCACAGCATGTTTGGTGATTTGGACAGCATATTTGGTGATTTGGACGGCATATTTGGTGATTTGGAAAGCATATTTGGTGATTTGGGACGGCATGTTTGGTGATTATCACAGCATGTTTGGTGATTATCACAGCATATTTGGTGATTTGGGACAGCATGTTTGGTGATTTGGACAGCATATTTGGAGATTTGGGACAGCATATTTGGTGATTTGGACAGCATAGTTGGTGATTTGGACAGCATATTTGGTGATTTGGACAGCATATTTGGTGATTTGGACAGCATAGTTGGTGATTTGGACAGCATATTTGGTGATTTGGACAGCATATTTGGTGATTTGGACAGCATATTTGGTGATTGGGGACAGTGTTTGGTTATTTGGACAGCATATTTGGTGATTGGGGACAGCATATTTGCTGATTTGGACAGCATATTTGGTGATTTGCACAGCATATTTGGTGATTTGGACAGTATATTTGGTGATTTGGACAGCATATTTGGTGATTTGGGCAGCATGTTTGGTGATTTGGACAGCATGTTTGGTGATTTGGACAGCATGTTTGGTGATTTGGACAGCATGTTTGGTGATTTGGACAGCATAGTTGGTGATTTGGACAGCATATTTGGTGATTTGGACAGCATATTTGGTGATTTGGACAGCATATTTGGTGATTTGGACAGCATATTTGGTGATTGGGGACAGTGTTTGGTTATTTGGACAGCATATTTGGTGATTGGGGACAGCATATTTGCTGATTTGGACAGCATATTTGGTGATTTGCACAGCATATTTGGTGATTTGGACAGTATATTTGGTGATTTGGACAGCATATTTGGTGATTTGGGCAGCATGTTTGGTGATTTGGACAGCATGTTTGGTGATTTGGACAGCATATTTGCTGATTTGGACAGCATATTTGCTGATTTGGACAGCATATGGTGATTTGGACAGCATATTTGCTGATTGGGGACAGCATATTTGGTGATTTGGGACTGCATATTTGGTGATTATCACAGCATGTTTGGTGATTTGGGACAGCATATTTGGTGATTTGGACAGCATGTTTGGTGATTTGGGACAGCATATTTGGTGATTTGGACAGCATATTTGGTGATTTGGACAGCATGTTTGGTGATTTGGGACAGCATATTTGGTGATTTGGACAGCATATTTGCTGATTTGGACAGCATATGGTGATTTGGACAGCATATTTGCTGATTGGGGACACTGGTGATTTGGACAGCATATTTGTTGATTTGGGACCGATTTGCTGATTTGGACAGCATATTTGGTGATTTGGGACAGCATATTTGGTGATTTGGACAGCATATTTGCTGATTTGGACAGCATATGGTGATTTGGACAGCATATTTGCTGATTGGGGACACTGGTGATTTGGACAGCATATTTGTTGATTTGGGACAGCATATTTGGTGATTTGGGACCGATTTGCTGATTTGGACAGCATATTTGGTGATTATCACAGCATATTTGGTGATTTGGGACAGATTTGCTGATTTGGACAGCATATTTGGTGATTATCACAGCATGTTTGGTGATTTGGACAGCATATTTGGTGATTATTACAGCTTGTTTGGTGATTTGGGACAACATGTTTGGTGATTATCACAGCATGTTTGGTGATTTGGACAGCATATTTGGTGATTATTACAGCTTGTTTGGTGATTTGGGACAACATGTTTGGTGATTATCACAGCATGTTTGGTGATTTGGGACAGCATAGTTGGTGATTTGGACAGCATATTTGGTGATTTGGGACAGCATATTTGGTGATTTGGACAGCATGTTTGGTGATTTGGGACAGCATATTTGGTGATTTGGGACAGCATATTTGCTGATTTGGACAGCATATGGTGATTTGGACAGCATATTTGGTGATTGGGGACAGATTTGCTGATTTGGACAGCATATTTGGTGATTATCACAGCATGTTTGGTGATTTGGGACAGCATAGTTGGTGATTTGAACAGCATATTTGGTGATTTGGGACAGCATGTTTGGTGATTTGGACAGCATGTTTGGTGATTTGGACAGCATGTTTGGTGATTTGGACAGCATATTTGGTGATTTGGACAGCATATTTGGTGATTTGGACAGCATGTTTGGTGATTTGGGACAGCATATTTGGTGATTTGGACAGCATGTTTGGTGATTTGGGTCTGCATATTTGGTGATTTGGGACAGATTTGCTTATTTGGACAGAATATTTGCTGATTTGGACAGCATGTTTGGTGATTTGGGACAGATTTGCTGATTTGGACAGTATATTTGGTGATTTGGACAGCATGTTTGGTGATTTGGGACAGCATATTTGCTGATTTGGACAGCATATTTGCTGATTTGGACAGTATATTTGGTGATTTGGACAGCATATTTGGTGATTTGGGGCTGCATATTTGCTGATTTGGACAGCATTTGGTGATTTGGACAGCATGTTTGGTGATTTGGGGCTGCGTATTTGCTGATTTGGACAGCATATCTGGTGATTTGCACAGCATATTTGCTGATTTGGACAGTATATTTGGTGATTTGGACAGCATGTTTGGTGATTTGGACAGCATGTTTGGTGATTTGGGACAGCATATTTGCTGATTTGGACAGTATATTTGGTGATTTGGACAGCATATTTGGTGATTTGCACAGCATATTTGCTGATTTGGACAGCATATCTGGTGATTTGCACAGCATATTTGCTGATTTGGACAGTATATTTGGTGATTTGGACAGCATGTTTGGTGATTTGGACAGCATGTTTGGTGATTTGGGACAGCATATTTGCTGATTTGGACAGTATATTTGGTGATTTGGACAGCATGTTTGGTGATTTGGGGCTGCGTATTTGCTGATTTGCACAGCATATTTGGTGATTTGGACAGCATATTTGGTGATTTGGACAGCATATTTGGTGATTTGGACAGCATATTTGGTGATTTGAACAGCATGTTTGGTGATTTGGGGCTGCGTATTTGCTGATTTGCACAGCATATTTGCTGATTTGGACAGTATATTTGGTGATTTGGACAGCATGTTTGGTGATTTGGGGCTGCGTATTTGCTGATTTGCACAGCATATTTGGTGATTTGGACAGCATATTTGGTGATTTGGACAGTATATTTGGTGATTTGGACAGCATATTTGGTGATTTGCACAGCATATTTGGTGATTTGGACAGCATATTTGGTGATTTGGACAGTATATTTGGTGATTTGGACAGCATATTTGGTGATTTGCACAGCATATTTGGTGATTTTGGACAGCATGTTTGGTGATTTTGGACAGCATATTTGGTGATTTGGACAGCATATTTGGTGATTGGGGACAGCATATTTGATGATTTAGACAGTATGTTTGATGATTTGGGACAGAATATTTGGTGATTTGGGACAGATTTGCTGATTTGGACAGAATATTTGGTGATTTGGACAGCATATTTGGTGATTTGGGACGGCATGTTTGGTGATTTGGGACAGCATATTTGGTGATTTGGGACAGCATATTTGGTGATTTGGGACAGCATATTTGGTGATTTGGACAGCATATTTGCTGATTTGGACAGCATGTTTGGTGATTTGGACAGCATGTTTGGTGATTTGGGCAGCATATTTGGGGGGTTTTTTGCTGGCAAAATTACAGTTGTGCCCAAAAGTTTACACACCCCTTGCAGAATCTGCTAAATCTTAATACTGTTAACAAAATACGACGGATCATAAAAATCCCATGCTGTTGTTTATTTAGTACTGTCCTGGATAATCTATTTCACTTATATAACAGATGTTTACATAAAGTCCACAAGACAAGATTATAGCTGAATTTATAAAACTTACCCCGTTCAAAAGTTTACACACGCTAGATTCGTCACCCTGTGTGTCGTCACCTGGATGATCAGAGACTGTGTTTATGTTCTGTGAGAGTTCTTCACGAGTCCTTTGTTTGTCTTGAGCAGCTAAACTGCCCGCTGTTCTTCAGGAAAATCCTCCAGGTCCTGCACATTCTTTACTTTTCCAGCATCTCCTGTATATTTGACTCCGTTCCAACAGCGTCTATATGATGTTGAGATCCATCTTTTCACACTGAGGACGACCGAGGGACTCGTACACGACTATTACAAAAGGTGCAAACGTTCACTGATGCTCAAGAAGGCGACACGATACATTAAGAGCCAGCGGGGTGTAAACTTTTGAACAGGATGATCAGTGACACGGGATGCTGTTATAGGAAAATAGCTTTTATTGCTTTCTCCACTTATGTATTGGTTTTTGTTTTTTTAATTGAATCCGTACTCAAATTTACTAACATTTTAAAAGATGCACATTTAAAAACTTTCATACCGTCACAAAAGATAACAGAAAAGAAACACACAAATAAATAAAAGCAAAAATACTGTGTGTTCCATCACCATCCTCTCTTTTATTTCTCTCTCCTGATGTTAATAAGATGGTTTGAATCCTGAAAATTACATTCAATAATTCGAGTATTTGTTTCCTCTGAACTGGATTATGGATATTTTTGGGTTTAGTAAGGTTCAGTAGTATCAGTAGTATCCGCTGGTTTCTGCAATTCAGACCACGTTCTTTTTCAAAAATGCATCATTCAAATTCTTTTTGTGGTGTGAACTGGAAAATTCCCTGAAGCTTAGAACAAGAGTCTTTTTCTATTTTATCGTATTGTTGACTTGTGTTTTGGGGGGAAAAAAACTGCATATTGAATTCTATTGTTGTTGTTATTGTTGTCGCCTGAGGTTATTTGTTTGTTTACGGAAGTTGGTGAGGAACAACGAATTAACACACAGAACTGAAGGAGGGTGTACTTTCTGTTCCCCGTGACTGTATATTTTGTATATATGCTTGTGTGACCTATTTCTTTCTAGGCAAGAAATATCTTTTTTAATATATTTTATTTATTTATTTATTTTTAACATATTTCGTTTAAAAGGTCGGTGCTTCCAGTTGTGTGACTAGGAAGGACATCTTTTAAAAGAGTAGACTTTATTTCCTGAAGGATTTTAGGTAATAGATGTTGAATAACTATTTAAAAAGCCCTTTTTCTGATATTCCAGTATGTGTCTCACGAAATTCTCTACAAAAGCAGAAATTCACCATGTGGATTTAACCTCTCAGTAACTCAATCAGTGCCTTCATCATCTTTAATGGAAATGTTGTTGTTTTCCTGCACGGAATATTTCTGATGTTGCTGGGCGCCTCGGTGACATCACAGCAGGAGTTGGTTCTAAATTCTAAATTTCTAAATTCTATTTCTAGACACTTAAACACAGCCGCTGCTGAACCACTTACATTATTGTACATTGGTTACCGAGCTACTAAAACTGCGGCACCTAAACTGATTCGAACTTGTCTTGTCCTCAACAGATTAGCGATAAGAAGAAAATGGATCAGTCTGGAACACGTGAATCTTCCTTTCCAGCCTTCCAGAGCCGTCAGGCCCTGATGGTCTTTAGGGACATTTTGGACACCGTTCTTCATCTGAGTGATGAGTAGGTTGATGTTTTTTTTCCTCCTAATTTTTATGCCTAAGCTACATAAAATTGAATTCTTTCACACATTAATAGACAATGAATAAATCATTAACTTTGTGAATTCTATATAAGGGAATGGAAGACTTTGACTGAGGACATGACGCATCAGGTAAGAAGCTAACGTGTCCCGATTTGATAATTTCTCGTATAAAACATAAACCTGCCGACAGTTACAGTTTTTACTTGTTAAATAAACAACATGGCATCAGTGGGTTAGTCCTAAATTAAAGGACTAACCCCTCCTGCCCCAACAGCAGCCAAATAATGACAGAAGATAAGTCAGTGTGTTTGTCATTTATACACACACTTATATAAACTCATCAGCTGCTCTCTGTTATAAAAATACATACTAAATTGTCAGCTGTAAAGACATTAAATTGCTCACTTATGCTTTCTTTATTCAGTTACAAATTTGTGTATGAATTTTCAGTCAGATTTACAGGTTTACATTGCCCTGACTGTGAGTCATTTGCAGTGTGATGATGTCTTGCTCAGGACTTTCCATATTTCTCTGGGTGAACACTGAAACTGCTGGGCCATCGAGGTTGATCGTCATCAAACCTGAAACAATAACAGCAGACCTCTTGCTAGTCATAATGATATATAGTAACACTTAATTATTTCTAAACAGAGGTCATGACCACTAAAATCTACAGAGATAGACCAATTATATCTGAGTAAAATTAGCTTTATATAATCATGTCATAGTTTCCTATGTACACATTAACTAGATTTTAGATCTTTCAACCGGGGTTATAGAGACCGTGTTAAATTCAATTTTTCACTTCAATTTTATTTGTATAGCACTTTTTTACAATAGACATTGTCTCAAAGCAGCTTTACAGAAATATCAACATGAATAAAACACTAGGAACATGAGTGAGACCCAGTAAATGGCACAATGCTACAGTCCAGGAGTTCTTACAGGATCGTTTTTGACCAAAGTTGGCTCCTTCAACAATTAGGGTCTAAGTGGCCGCCATTTTGGTCAGTCACACCCCTATTGATGGAGCCTCTGTGACAGGCCATACCCTCAGTATGATGGAGTGGGTATACTCATTTCCACAGCGTGAAGCTCACGCAATGTTGAGTTCCCCTTGAAAGGGAACGTCTGGGTTACACATGTAACCCTTTTCCCAGAGAAGGGAATGAGACGTTTCGTGGCTTTATCATACTTGAGTATGCCTGTAAATTGCGTCTGTGCTTCAGACAAAGAGAAGCTGATGACATGGTTTACAGGCACCCTTTTATAGTCACGCAACGCACAATATGCCACGTCACCTGACCACGGCAGGCTTATAAACAGGCGTGATTTTACACAGACTCACGCAACATCTCGTTCCCTTCTCAGGGACGTATTCCTAACCTGTTTTCTTTGTTTCTGTGTCGTTTAAACAGTACACGAAACAGAAGTTTGTATCTCTCTGCACCGAAATCGTGACGTCCATGTCGGAGTCCGTCATCGGGAAGATGATGCCGGATCTCATCGAACGTTTCGGGATTGAATCGGTTCTCCGTGCAAAAGCTAAGCTGAAGGAAAAGGATGAATGTGAATCAAGGAGCCGTTCTGCAACACCGAGCTGCTCAGGTCAAAGGTAAACCCATGTACCGTATAACAACCTGTATATAAACACTCACAACTTTGAACTCTAACAGTCAAGTGTCAGTGTCCACTGTTAATATTCAGTGATGAACTTTACTCTGCTGTTTAAGTGACTAAAATTGAAGTGATTTTCTAAGAACTACTTCTATTTTATTGCTATAAATATTGTGTTGAGAGTACCTTTTATTCTGATTATTTATTTCGATGGATGACTTTTGCATCAATTTTCTCTCATTCCAGTCTACCAGAAGACTCCTCTGATTTGGTACAGAACTCCATTCAAACAGCCATCACTAAAATCAAAGCTGCAATGCAGGAGGCAATCCGGAGGGTCGCATCAGGGAAAAAGATAAAGACCGGGGCTAATAAGATATTCAAGTCACTCAAAAAGATCTCTCGTAAGTCTCATGTTAAGCTTGAATCTGGCGATTCAGTGCAGCTCAAAAACAGGGCTACGTGGGATGTGAGTGATCTGCTGGTGAAACATTTTTCACGTGTTTTAAAAAGTTTGGACCCCAGCGTAGTGACGACTTCTGATGCCAAGGAAATGATTGAAATAGTGGTCAGTGGTTTAGTCAGTGCTGCTGAGGAAAAAGATGATGATCGTGTCAGTCCAGTTTATATCGCGAAAAATGGCCGTGTTCGTGAAGCACGTAAAAACGCACGTGTTTTAGCAAATCTAATAGCTGAACCTTTCTTCAAATCAAACAGAGCAGGAGGTTTTGTCAGGACCTGTTCCTCAGATTCTCTTTTTGAGACTGCAGGGACTGAGGTCAACACCGTAAATTCCATCCCCTCCCATTCCGAGACAATTTACACTTTCGCAGAGGAGTCCACCGAGTGCTTGCCTTCGTTCATAGGAAGTCCTGTGAAACCAGATTTCTCAGCAGAGTCAAAGAAAGGTGATGATGCCGCTGTCATTCCGATTTCCGTTATAGATGATGGCCATGTTCACCAAATAACAGATCAAAACAAGCCTTTGTTCAAAAAAGGAAAGGACACAGTACTTGAGTCCAACATGTGCTTGTCAAAATGTGTGCAGAAACAAAGCTCTAAACGTCCACCTCTGCCATGGTCTAATGAAGGTGCTTCATGCAGTTCTTCTGAAGTCATTTCATGCGCAGGTGCAGAACATGAAGCAGAAAAAAACATCTTGGACAGACCAGCTGGCCGCCTATCGCCTTTGTTTAAAGGAAGCCCTGAGAACCCAGATTTCTCAGCAGAGTCAAAGAAAGATGATGATCGTGGTATTCTGATTGACATCACAGGCGACGCCAGTGCTCCCGAAAGAACAGCTGAAAATGAACTTTTGTTAAAACAAAAAAAAAACACAGTACGTGAGAAAGCAAACGTCTTAACAAATCTAAAAGCTAAAGTTTTCTTCAAATCAAACAGAGCGGGACGTTTTGGCAGGACCTGTCCCTCAGATTCGCTTCATGAGACTGCAGGGACTGAGGTCAACACTATAAATTCCATCCCTCACTATTCCAAGAACAACACTTTTTCAGAGTCCAAAAGGTGCTTGCCCAAATGTGTGCTGAAACCACGCCCTGAACGTCCACCTCTGCCAAGGCCTAAACAAGGTGCTTCATGCAGTACTCCTGAAGTCATTTCAGGCTCAGGTGCAGAACATGAAGCAGAAAAAAAAATACTGGACAGACCAGCTGAAAAGGACACTGTACGTGAGCAAGCAGATTCCCTTCGTGAGACAGCAGGGACTATAAGTCATGGCGGCTCTGCAGTCTGGTTTGACATTATTCTGGAGAAAAACCCACCCATAAACTGCTGTGACTTTAAGGTATGAAGGATTTCCGTCTTTTAGAATGAAAAAGTAATTTTGTAACATTATAAACAAACGTTGATAATTTAGGTTTCTCAGTTCATTTATCGCTGCAGAGGCCAGTTTCTGTTTTTTGATTTCTCCTTTTATCTTGATAAATCTTTTCTAGAAAGAGAACAATGGCCGTGCAGATATTCTGAAAGTCAGTGAGCAGCCCACCGGTTCCACCAAGGAAGACCTTCCCATGAGTAAGTCGTTAAAATAACACTGCACTGAAATTTTTCCTAATCCTCAGTGACCTCCTTTATACCTGATGACTTCTTTTATAGAAAAGTCTCATGAAATTCACACATAAATAATAACTTCATAATTCATTCACGTGTAGTTTAAACACCTTTTTCACATGTAGGGCATGTTTGTTGTATTTTCACGTGCGTTGTTTCAGCACGATGGTGGTTTCATTCATCAGATGTTATTTTCTCACAAGATCCATTCCAATCCTTCATTTAATGATCTGATAATCATCTAAAAAAGCAGTTTTTGTCGTTTTGCTATATAACTCGGCTTCATCTTATATTTTCCAGCTTCACACGGTGAATCAAACGGCTCCAGGCGCTTCAGGAATTTCCGCAAACGACTGACCAGGAGCTTCTCCCGCATCTACAGAGCCTGTACCAGCTGCGGCAGAGATCAATCCACTCTCTAACCCTGCAGAAATGATAAATAAAGTTGAGGTCATTGAATGCTGCTGATGATGTGTGTGATATTGCCTGTCAGACTGAATGCTCAAGAATGAAGAACACCAACTCTACAACCTCAATCTCTCCACTGTCTCCTTTGTGCAAGAAATATACAGTGTGCTCCAAAATCTGAGACCACATTAAACATCTGGGAATCTTTTTTTTGTTTTCTTTTTTTTTTTTTTTTTTAAAGTTGTACAATGTGCATGTGCTCAGATGACAGTCAGGTGGCGCTTCTCAACTCATAAGAGCAGCAGCTCTATTCAGAGACTCTCGGCTTGTCCAGTTCCTCACCCTGTCATGAAGAGTAAACGGGTTATGAGAAAATAATTTATGACTTTTCCACCTCGCAGTTGAATATTTTAAGTTATTAAATTATATTATATTAATTTTTAAATAATTTTATTATATTTTAAGTTACGATGAGTGTTTGACACACAAGTCCCCATGAATGAGCTGTTACTATAGGAATGATAACATATTAGAATGAGAGCATTAAAAATGAATCAACATTTTCTGAGAATATTTTTGCTGCAATTCTTTTCATGAAATCGCTCTTAATTGTTAGAATTTCTATGGATTACAAGTTTGCGTTGTCTAGCTATACCTCAAGCTGCTATTGCTAGCAATAAGCGAAGGTCTATCACCACACATGACTGCCCTAACCTCTGCCTGTCTGCCTGTGAAACGTGGGATGAAGGGCAAAGAAGACAAAGGGGAACGTTTTGGATTTGGTGTGTGGACTTCATGATGATACTAGCAGATAGGACTGAAATGAGGTCCATGACTGGACATTCGCCTCTGCCCCATCTCACATTTCAGAAGGGCCATTTGAGACATGGCTCTGTCCCTCAAGGGGATAAAAGGCAGATGAGAAAACATGGCAACGAGAGAAGAAGGGCATGAGGGAAAGAGTTCGTGGCCCCAGGCTGTAGCTCATTTCTCTCCGAGTTCCCGCGGGCAGTGAACAAGTGGACAATCCCATCAAGAGAACAGGACCCATTTTAGAAAGGACCGAGGTCTCGACTCCACTTCTTTATCTGCTCTGTGGATGAAATGTGGCATTAAAATGCTTGTCAGGCCCTCTGGCACCGGCATGTGTACAGATTGTGCCAACACACAGCCTCATTTAGACATCAGAGATCCGTCATGGTTGGAGAGGTGTGTTTCCAAGGATGTACGTGACATGCTGACATCACACACAACCTGGTGTGCTGAATTTTAATTTCAATTACAGAGGTATGTTAACAGGTATTTCATGTTGATAAGACCTTTCCTATCCTTTTTTAGAAAGCTTACATTAAGTCTGTATAAACATTTTCTGTAATATGCTGGTATGGAAATCTCAGTGTCAAGGCAAAAACTGCTCTGTCCAAAATAGTGAAGGTCAGCAGTAAAATCCTAGGTGTCCAGCAAAGAACTCTCAGTGATCTGTACAGCACACAGTGCGGAAAGCTGAACCTATCCTAATCAGTACCCATCCCCTTCACTCTGAGTTTCAGATCCTACCTTCTGGCTCCCGGTTTAGAGTCCCCCCTGTAAAGTGCAATAGATATTCATTTATTCCTAATGCTGTTTCCCTTCTTAATTCAGGCAAGGGGGATGGTTTAGGTTTAGGTTAGTTTGGTTAGTATAGTAGTGATATTTTTCTTATATATATATATATATTTTTTATTAGTAGTAGTAGTATTTTATTGTCTTGTATGTATGAATGCATGTCTTTCCATAAAAACAATTGCCCTGAAGTGAAGTGAAGGTCCATCATACGTTAGCCCTCTACTGCATGAATTATTACATTTACATAAATAAAAATGATTTTATAGATTTTTATTACTTGGGTAACAATATGCAATGGTGGAAATTATCATATAGTCAAAAATAACATGTATGAGATTACAATTCCAATTACTGTAACCTTTATTTATTACTGAATTTATTACTGTATAAATTCCAGAGTGTTTTGCCACCTAGTAAGCATGTAAACGTTATATCTCCTAGAAAGGAATAACAGCTGTAAAAAATGATGTGGAGGGATTTATTCACACAAAATACATACAGAAATAAGATCCAAACCTGTTTTCATCGTTCTCTTAATTCTTTTTCTCTCGAAACATAAAAATTTAGAAAATACGGTGCAATTGCGAAATGTCGGAAATTACAACAGTTTCTGATCATTTGAACGTGAAAGAATGCATCCATACTATTAGAGAAGCCATCGGGAGCAACTTGGGGTTTGGTGTCTTGCCCAAGGACACATTCGTTATGTGGAGTCACGTGGGCCGGGAATCGAACCGCCGACCCTACGATTAGTGGACAACCCGCTCTACCACCTGAACCACAACCACCCATACAGCCTCTAATACAGTGAAGGCAGTGCATTTTTTGACTAGAACAAAATGAATGACACTTACTTCCCTAAAACCTTCATTAATGCACGTAAAAAAAACCACGCATGCATCTAATCAAGCTCACCGGTCCAGTCCACGGCTTTGAAAGTTACCGCGGTCCTGAGAAGTCGATTCATCTCCGGGAATCATTTAATTTGAACATAAATGAATCGGTTTATTTATTTGAAGTTCTCTTAGATGTGCGGTCCCATGATATTTTAGATTAGATTAGATTCAACTTTATCGTCATTAAGCAGAGTACAAGTACAGAGCTAACAAACTTTATATACGTTTTTCATGTCAATGTGGACGATTACAGGCGTTTTTACATCCGAGCAGTGAAAGTCAGATTACTCACCGGTTTTGACTCGTTTGAATCACTTCGTTCAGTGAGAGAAACGACTTAAAAGGCCGTTCATCGGTTTCCACAGATATTCACATATTCCAGGGTTCAGTGTAATCGGGTGAATCGTACAGGAAACTGTATTAATTTGTCGTCTCACACACCTTAACAGGACTATGCGAGTCAATTTATCTAACGGACACCTGAGGTAATAACTGTTAGTCGTCCAAGGTACGTCATAATGTTAGTCTGTATGCTATATGAAGTAAAGAAACAGTCTTTAGGGCTGTGTTGTCTCAACAGTTGGGTTAGTGGTCAGAAGGTCAGGGGTTCAAGCCCCAGGACTGCCAGGCTGACACTGTTGGGCCCTTCAGCAAGGCGCTGAACCCTCTCTGCTGCAAGGGCGCTGTATAATGGCTGCGGTCTGACCCCAAAATCCCAAAAGCACCGACACACAAGAGCAACATCTGTACATCTGGATGTTCAAAAGGCTGTTATTACTCCTTCCCTCATTTAATTCTAACTAATTAGCTTTATCAAACAACTAATATAGTCAATAATTATGATACGCCTGTATTTTAATAAAGACAGGCGACAAGCGACAATAAATTGTGTGTGGAATTATACGCTTTAACATCTCTGGGTTTGTCCTCATGAATCGACACACACTCCACCACTGCATGGATCTTTTCAACATCTTTATTCTTTCAATGGAACACAAATGCGTCAAATATTTCAGACAGTGCTCGGGTAAAGGGTGTAAAAACACAATGGGATCGAATACACAAAAACAAAAATCCATTAAGACACACGTACATGTACATTATTCAAAATATATCATTTTCACAAGAGGCCTGTTGATATACTGTATACACACACGCACACTGAAGCTGGATGCACAAACACGTCCCTGATTTTAATACAAAAATGTTTTGCTCCCCTTCTAATGTTCCCATGGATTTACTTTCTGCTGTTTAGATGCCTTTACATTTGAAGCTTTTATGAGAACAGTGTAAACAACCGTGTAACTCTGGATTTATGAAAGGTTTAAATGAAGATTAGCGAGCGTCTCCGTTAGCTAAGTGCGGTGCAATTAAATAGCGCTCTGGAGAAAAGTGCTGAATCATTAACATTAGAATCTATAATTATTCTGCTTAGAAAATGAATAGGGACAGATGTTACGTATGATGGATCACTGACGACAGCATCCATGCTAATCACGACAACAGCTACAGTAGCATCTCCTAATTGCTAACTGTGCTAAACGAGATCCAAAATGTAAGCGTCAAGATATGCTAAGTGCTAACCAATACACATGATCTAAAGTGCTAATCGCTATCTGTGCTAAGTAGCATAATTGCTAGCCGAGCTAAATAGGTTCTAGTAGCAGTTGCTAGGTCACAATTTAATGCAATTTTTTCCCCCATTTTACCTTTTGTAGAATTGCATACAGTAGGCACACACACACACACAAAAGTACAGTTTTCACTCAGAGAAAGTTCTAGTCCTAACTTGTGTGAATAAAACTGTCCCTAAATTTCACAATACACAAGATTTGAAATTATGTCCTTTCTAGCTTCCAGGCACAACAATATTACGTGAATAGAACAGTGTATTTCACTCAGATCAGATGGATAAGGCACGAAAAGCTGGTGGGTTTTAAATGTTACATATGCATAGTATTAAAGAAGAGAGGGGAAAGAATTGGCATGGCCTTTTGAGACAGATTGAGGATCTTTCCTTTTTCATACGATCATAACCTCGTGACCAAACTCAACCCATCACACCTACAGTGTTAAAGTATGAAGGAACAGAGTATGTAGCGAGTCACTGGCACAAACCAGTGTGTAAGACCCACTTCAGTCTCGTGGTTCATTGGGCGGTGGGATCTTCAGATCTGTAGGCTCCACCCCCCAGATCTCACGTGCGTACTCGGAGATGGTGCGATCGCTGGAGAATTTTCCAGAGCAGGCGATGTTTCTGATCACCTTCTTGGTCCATTCTTTAGGGTTCTGCAAAATCAAAAGATGAGAACGAAGCAATTATTAGCCAATTATTAGTAGCCAATCAATCACAGACCATTTTTCCTGATCAGTCACCAATCACAGACCATTTTTCATGATCAGTAGCCATTCACAGACCATTTTTCATGATCAGTAGCCAATCACAGACCATTCTTCGTGATCAGTAGCCAATCACGGACCATTTTTCCTGATCAGTAGCCAATCACGGACCATTTTTCCTGATCAGTAGCCAATCACAAACCATTTTTCCTGATCAGTAGCCAATCACAAACCATTTTTCATGATCAGTAGCCAATCACAAACCATTTTTCATGATCAGTAGCCAATCACAAACCATTTTTCATGATCAGTAGCCAATCACAAACCATTTTTCATGATCCGTAGCCAATCACAAACCATTTTTCATGATCAGTAGCCAATCACAAACCATTTTTCATGATCAGTAGCCAATCACGGACCATTTTTCCTGATCAGTCGCCAATCACAAACCATTTTTCCTGATCAGTAGCCAATCACAAACCATTTTTCATGATCAGTAGCCAATCAGACCATTTTTCATGATCAGTAGCCAATTACAGACCATTCTTCATGATCAGTAGCCAATCACGGACCATTCTTCGTGATCGGTAGCCAATCACAGACCATTCTTCGTGATCAGTAGCCAATCACAGACCATTTTTACAAGATCAGTACCCAACCAAAAAGTATGCATTTCGGTTAAATTACTTGCACATTTTTGAAGTAGACATGGAATATTACACACTTCTGTAGTGTGTGCACACATGTAAAAGGCTCTGCTCCACTCACCCTGTAGAGGTTGTTGACCTTCTCCTGACAGCTGATATATGCCTCATAATCTGCAAATACCTTGAAACTGAGGGGAAAAGAGCATTAGACTTAAACTTAGAATAAAGGGCTCCTCAAAGGTTCTGCTTTCTAAGCAGTTCTACTTGAACATTTTACTATAGGAGCTCCGCCAATGTACCGGTCATGATCCATCAACATGTTGACGACATCCTTGAACATCTCTGGCTCATTGGGGCTGAAGTGTCCTGTGTAGATCTGATCAATCACCTGTCTGAGCTCCGGCAAGCGGTCATAGTACTCACGAGCGTTGTAGCTACACACACACAGAAAATCAAAAACCAAGTATTAATACACAACTGAAGTTAAGCAAACCTATTAAAAGACTATGAGAGTTAAAATATCGGTTTTTGTGTCACTTAATTTATCAAAAAATGTATTATTAGTTTAACTTTATACTTAATTCAGACCATACTATTAACTCGAGCTTAATCTATGTACAGAAAAATTTTACAGACACACTACGTCAGCCCCAAGTACAGACGGTTAAGGTCATGGGTCACGCTGCAAGGTAAGTGAACAAGGTATCGGTGCAAAAATTTTAAATCAGACCGAAGCTTCGTTAAACACTAGGATCACTGATCTGAACATTACACCTACTGTGTATACTCAACGTCTTATAGATTCTCATGTCCAAATCACAGCTTTTAGGTTTCTTGATTAAAAATGGATTTTCTCTCCCTCTCGCTTCCCCCCCCTCCCTCACCCTTTGCGGTCCAGGGCCTCCACGTCCTCCACCCTCATTCCGAAGATGAAGAGGTTCTCCTCTCCCGCCTCCTCAGCCATCTCCACGTTTGCACCGTCCATGGTGCCGATGGTGAGGGCGCCGTTCAGCATGAACTTCATGTTACCTGTTCCGGAAGCTTCTGTGCCGGCAGTGGAGATCTGCTCGGACAGGTCTGCTGCTGGGATCACTGAACCACAAACATCAGCACACTCTCGTTCATATGGGTGATGTAGAGAAGGCAAGAACATGGCATAACCTCCCTTCACTCATTCATTTATTTATAATGCACTTTACAAGTAAGAGAAAACAAATCCATCACTGCTAAATGTACATTATTTCCTAGAGCTGGCATCAATCTAATACACAAACGGTGGACTGGATATCAAATCATATATACACGAGATTTGATCCTGTAACAAATGGAAACGCTTCGAATCGGGGGAGAACACGTTACTGGAAATGTTTACCTACAAAGACACTTAATTGTATTCTATATACACACACACACACACACACACACACACACACACTTTTTATTTGTTTTTCTGCTTATGTGCTTCAGTTTCTTGTCTTATTAACTTTCAGAAAAAGTAAACAGTTTGGTGACAGAAAAACTCTTTATAGCTGCTTATAATATAGATATAAGTAACTAACCTGTTTAGTGTATATTCCCCAACATTAAATATAACTATTAATCGATAAGAAGTATGAAAAAAAAATGTTATAAAAATGGAATTCATCGTCTATAGACTGTAGGACTACAGCGCACCTTTTTCAGCCAGTGAGACTTTGTAGTTCTCCAGGAAGATCACCTTCAGCCGGTCGCCCACCACCGGGTCTTTATTGACCACGTCCGCCACCGAGGTGATCAGCTTAATGATCATTTTAGCCATCTGGTACCCAGGCGCTGCCTGCAGGGGGCAGTACAGAGGAGAAATAGTGAGTCAAAGACCTCTGATGTAATCACTCTGTGTTACAATACTGAATTTTACACACACGTTTCGACTTCCCCTTGATGTTTTGAGGAAGTATGGCCACATAAGAGTACTTTTTTTTTTTTTTAAGCCTTTCTCTTCCCTTTATATTTTCACTAAATACAAGACAGCATACATTCGGTTTATACAGTGAGCTACACGGAGGACCCACCTTGCCCCCGATCATGACCGTTCTGGGCACAAACTTCTTACTCGGCTCCTTTCTGATCCCTGTAAAAGACAAAACGGCATTACAGTTAGCTCAAAATTTGGAAGAAATATAAACAAACATTTGCGCTTTTAATAAGCGCACACTACATTTTGGGACTATACATAGTGATTCGTTTCTCACTCACTATTTTTTTTATTTTACGGAGTGGACAAAATGTTTGTAATATTTTTTTTTTCCCCATCAGAAAACCATTTTACCTTACAGCGGTTATTGTTATTGCATGAAACACGAGGAATAATTTCACTGTTAGCTTTTAAAGCAGACATAAATGCCAAAGAAAATCAGCCGAAGCATTTTAAACGATCATATAATAAAAAAAAAAAAAAACATCTTGCCGAATTTTTTGCAAACCTGTGTGCATTTGCTCAAGCGATTGCGTTCCTGAAGGTCTATTTCGTAACAGCTTAAAGTTTTTTTTTTAAATAAGTGTTGCCAAAGAAGCCATTATTTTCAAACATTGTTAAATTTCCGCCTTCACTGTAGAAGCTTGTAGTACACTGCCACCTACTGGACATGTATAGAGTGCGCGTATTTACGGTTATAGTAGGTGATGATGTGCAGGCAGTTCAGCAGTTGTCGCTTGTACTCGTGGATCCTCTTCACCTGAATGTCAAAGATGGACTCTGGATTGATCTGAACTTTGTACGTCATCTCCAGATACGCGGCTAACTTCAGCTTGTTCTCCTATAAGACACATATACAAACATTTACACACACACAGAATCGAGATGCATTTAAGAATCATCCCCTCCTGCCCCCTCCCTTACCCCTAGGTTAAACATACTTTATATACATCCACTGACCTGTTTGACGTTTGCCACGTCTCTGATGAACACGTCGTTATCAATGTAGTCCAGCAGCTTCCTCAGCTCGTACAGGTCCTTCAGGAAATCCTCACCGATTTTCTGTACACACAACCCCACACTTTACCTTTAACACTGTTTAACATCATTAAAAACACGACTCACAGCACAGAGGCGGAGAAAAACTATCCAGCAAATACAGAAAGACTCGTTTGCGAAGACAAAACGACATTAGTGTAGAAAAGGGGGGTCAAAAGACTGACAGAAGAATATTACTATTTTATTTATAATAATATTACAGATATTACCAAGCTGTCATTTTATTATCTCTGGGCAGCTCAGTTAAATTGATCCATTTAAGCGAGACGTTTTAAGTGAGAAAGCCCATACCGAGACATGAATCCAAACAGCATGGAGCATCTTTTTTTTTTTTTAACCATCAAATCAAGCTTTAGAAGAGAAATCATTAGTATAATTAAGGTTTAAATGCATCAGAGCAGTGGTTCTCAACCTGGGGGGTGCGGAGAGAAAACAACAAAAACTAAAAACTCCACAGACAGGGCATCATTTAGGTACTCGGTGCATTTTATTGCTTTTCACATAGAATGTGTATAAATGAAAAACCCCGCGTTCCCTCTCCCTCTGTATTTTCTTCTTGCTGGGGAGAGGCGGAGCTTATCCAGCTGTTAGTGCAGACCAGTGTTGCCAACTTAGCGACTTTTCAGACCCCCACAAAAAAAAAACGCTCTGCGACAAATCTAGCGACTTTTTGGACAAACCTTAGCGACTTTCCAAATATCACCAGTTCTGTCCTGCAAGCGCGAGGTCTTTCTTTCCCGCTGCACTGTCACCTCTCTCCGCGTCTGCTCCGTTCAGTGAGGGGCCGAGAGCCGGAGATTTAACGATGTCGTGGATAACGAGACGCGCCCTTCGTCCCGATTTACATCATTCACTTCACGTGCGAATGTTTTTAGAACGCAAGACGAACGGAATGCGACATGTTTTACATATAGTAAAATATGTTTTACATATACAAAATAGTCCGCGTTATTACAGCATAGTTCTCTTGTTCAAAGTAGTCCTGGTGTTCAGAATCATTTTAGATCATTCATGTTCCATATCCGTCCGTTATATAGTTTAATACAAGTCATCAAAGTTATGAAAAGTAATTGAAAAAAGTACAAAAACACAAAAGCAAAAAAATAAATAAAATGTACATCTATCTA